>NC_064614.1:1110244659-1110544659 GCF_023898315.1 Schistocerca nitens | reverse complement strand
CCATTTATTTTTCTTTCCCTACCAATGCTAAAGGTAGTCGTATCTATTACGTCATACATGCAGTATACCAAACCTGCCAACTGTAGTTTTGGTAGAGCGTAATGTAGTTTTGAGTACTAACATGTAGTGAGCGAGTGCAGACTCAAATATGAGAAGCATACTGACAATAACGTATTTAGACACCTCAACTTCTACAACTACTGTTAGCTGTGTGTGATATTTCAATATTTTCTACAGTACGTTGGCATGAGCCCCGAAAAAAAAAAAATAATTTTAATAACTAGATACCATAAGAAAGTAACATTCATGAAATAACTGCACCTACGACTCAGTAAGGTTATCGCCAAATTATACTACTTATTGCGTAAATTGGATCCTAAAGAGTAATATACCTAACAGAAGAAGCGAACAAACTAATGAGCCAAAAGTTCATCAGAACTGACCGCCCCGATACTGAACGCGGTAAGGTAAGTATTAAGAGTCAGTGCATTGGCGGAGCTGTTATTTGTTCTCAAGCGATTCATGTGAAAAGCTGTGTGATGTGATTACGGCCGCACGATGGCTATTAACAGACTTCCATCGCGGAATGGTTTCTGAAATCGTTAGAGAATTAAATATTCCGAGATCTACAGTGTCGAGAGTGTGCCGAGAATACCAAATTTCAGGCAGTACCTTTCAACCACGAATAACGCAGTGGAAGACCGAGAGCAGCGGTGTATGGGTAGAGTTGTCAGTGCTAACATACAAGCAATACTGCGAATAATCTCAGAAATCAATGTGGAACGTACTATGAACGTATCCGTTAAGGCAATGCGGCTAAATCTGATGTTAATGGGCTACAGCAGCAGACGACCAACGCGAGTGCTTTTCCTAACAGCATGAATCGCCTGCTGCGTCTCTACTGGGTTAGTCACCGTATCGGTTGGAGTGCGGGGCAGACCCCATGAAGCAATGGACCTAAGTTGCCAACAGGGCGCTGTGCAAGTTGGTGATGGATCCATAATGATGTGGGCTGTGTTTACACGGAATGGACTGGGTCCTCCGATCCAAATGAACCGATCACTGACTGGAAATGGTTATGTTCGGATACTATAAGCCCATGAATAGCTGCAAATGGTCTCCATGTTCCCAAACAACGATGTGCCATGTCACCGGGCCATAATTGTTCGGGATCGGTTGGAAGAAATCCTGGACAATTCAAGCGAATGGTTTGGCCACTCAGATCGCCCGACATGAATCCCATCGAATAATCGACAAGTCAGATCGTGCACAAAATCGTGCATCGGCAACACTTTTGCAGTTATGGACGGTTATAGAGGCAGCAAGGCTCAATTTTTTGCAGGGGACTTCCAACGACTTGTTGAGTCCACGCCAATCGAGGTGGTTCACTGAGCTGAGCAAAAGGAAGTCCAACACGATGTCAGCAGGTTCCCACACCTTTTGTCACTTCAGTGTATAGGCGGGTTAGAAATGAATAGGGGGTCGTTCTAGCAACGATACTGACCGCAAATGGGGAAATCCACAGACATAAGCGACACTGACACAGGCCAGATTATTACTGCCTTGCACCTGGGAAGGAACATCTCATAAACGCCAGATCTAACTGGCTGTTCATGTGCTACAGTCTTGAGTAAGTGGCTGATGAACGGTACAACCATAAGCAAGCGTCCAGATGTTTGAAGATTACGCCTCATCACTGACCATTGATGTCGGTGGATTGCCCGTTCCGTGGAAGCAAGATAGACGGCTATCTGTGGCAGATCTCGCGGCGGAGTACAATATTGGTGAAGACTAGGGTTGGAATCTAGCTGGGACCTCGGCGGGACACTGAAAAAAGGATGTAGAAATGAGGTAAATAAATTTGAATGGTTCAAATGGCTCTGAAGACTATGGGACTTCTGAGGTCATCAGTTCCCTAGAACTTAGAACTACGTAAACCTAACTAACCTAAGGACATCAACACACCCATGCCCGAGGCAGGATTCCAACCTGCGACCGTAGCGGTCGCGCGGCTCCAGACTGTAGCGCCTAGAACCGCTTGGCCACTCCGGCCGGCTAAATAAATTTAATATTACTTTTTACTTAGAACACAATTACATGAAACTTCTTGCGACAGAAGTAGTTTATATATTTTTCGGAAGGTGTCACGTTTTTGATAAAGTGTTTTTTTCCCTTTTACGTATTTATAGAACTCGATCCAAGACAGCTTGTAGTTAAACTGGCAATGTAAGCGTGATTCCACAGCCCTGGCAACAGTCTATTCTTTCATCAGTCCATGAGCCGACATCAGCGAAAATACACTTTCCACAGTGGCGTTGTGCGCGGAAACACAAAACAAATACTCGCGTAATTGTAGCAGTTGACATTTGCGTTCAGCATATTCGGTTTCCTCAAGAAAGTAAATCCACCTTTCTTTCACCGATCGTTTCCGAAGCAAACAGTTTCTAAAAAGCTCTTCAGGTATATTTACATCCCTGAAAAAATCGGAGACAGATGGAGACTCCAGTGTAAGCCCAAGGGTTTCGGAACACACCGTTTGCGCACATTGTCGACGATAGTATTCCTCAGTAGACTACAGCTACATTTTCCTGCGTTGACAGATTTGTCCATTATAGTTGCAGCGGGCACGGGAACATCTAGATTAGATATCTGGTAGGATGAGGCCAGTTTCTTGTTAAACACGCCAATTGTCGAGTCCCGCTACTCCATCATCTGGCTCAAAACATGCACCACGCCAGAGACGTAGACGTAGACTGGTATGCGCAATATTATGCTATGGGGGACATTCACATGTGCTCCCGTGGTTCCTAAGGTAGTAATCGAAAGCAACTTGACAGCTGCAGACTGCGTGGACATTACTGCTGACCACCTACATCCCTTCATCCTTTACGTCTTCCAAACCGGTGATGATATTTTACAGCACGGTAACAGTCGGAGTGCCAGAATCGTGTTACTGTGGTTTGAGGACCTTGGTGAACTCACACTGATGTCTTGGCTAGCAAATTGGCCTGATCGGAAAGCAATGGAACATATGTGGGGCAGTGTTGGGCGCCATCTCCATCCCCACAGAATTACCGACGTGACCTGTCTGTGCCACATACCTACGAAAATGTACAAAGGCCTTGTCAGATACACGTCATGCAGAATACCTGCTGAACTGCGTACCAAATATGAATCAACACGCTCGTAAACAGGTGATCATAATGTTTTCGCTTACCAGCGTAGATCGCATAAAGGACAGAAGTTCAACGACATTCATCGAACAACTAATCGTACCGTTTACACCAACGAAGTACATTGTTGACTGGGGTGGGCACTAGAGCACTGAGAACATTATGTATCCCACTGTTTCTAAGCAACAAATAATTAAAGGCTTTTATACTTTGTCATTTCTACGTTACATCAGCTCATCTGGATATTTCATTAAGTACGCAAAACAATTGCACACGTCGGCATGGGTGATTTTTAACGTACTTTTTAATTAAAATTTTCGATACTACTTTTTTACACTTACTGTACTCTACGGATTCATACTCAGGAGGGCGAATTGTGTGTTAATCCAGTTACACGCTACAATTGTTACATCATGATAGCAAAATACATCTTCTCAACGTTGTAGTCCGAATACTGTGCTGTGCATCGACAAGGATGACTATTGTTTTTGAGAGGTGACATCCCACAATTCAGAAGGAATGATTCAGAAAACGTAAATACAAAACTTCAAATATTTAGTTCCCAACGACAGTAAAAAGACATCACATTTCATAACACCAACGAGTAACTTTGCCGCTACAGAAGGCAAGACAAAGCAGCGCCATACCACCACTTACAGCCACGACCATGGCTTGTAATGCAGTTGCCGATCAAACCAATCTTCCGCTTGAAGACAGCATTACCTTTACATTTAGGATTCCGTATGTAGTTCACAAAATATATTATACATTCTGAACACACATATTACAGACGATATATTTAAGGAGTCACTGAAGAGCGATATTTGAAACAATTACACTGCACATTTACAGATGAACTTTCTTATAACGACGTCGGTTCCAACAACAACTCTGCTATGAAGTCGTGGTTTCTGTGGTACGACCATATACCTCGTAAATAACATACTTAATACGACAAATATATATGCGTGTACCCAGTATGTAACGTCATTTTCAGCCTCAGTTAGCAACAAGATTTTTCAGGAATCAGTGTACTGTAGAAAGAAATCAGTTGTTGTATGGCAACCTTGCATATTATTCTCTCTGACCTTCCGTCAACAATCGGTTTAGTATAGACTACTTACCTAATTGTTACACTAGCGCACTCATAATACAGTGGTGGTGACAATCACAGAATTAAACAGTACACTTCACGTCACTTTCCACGACAATTTGTTACGAAGTGTACGTATTTTAGAACAGCATGGCCAGAAATACGAAAGTTTTAACAGTGGAAGAAAAAGTGAAAGTGATTCATGAAATCGAGGATTGAGCTGAAAAGGTTGACGAGTGTCGTCAATTTGGTCTTGTAAATTCCACTGTCCAAACGATTTGGAAGAACAACGTCGAAATTGTTACTGCGTTTGAACAAAATGGATCAAACATTAAGCGGTTTCGAAAAGGTGAACGCAGCTACGTGGATGAAGCGATGCTTAAGTGGTTTAAGCAACAGAGAAGTATTAATACACCCATTAGTGGACCTCTCCTTATGGTGAAAGCGAGAGAATTTGCCAAGAAATTAAAAGATGAGGAATTTGTGTGCAGCAGTGGCTGGCTTTACAGATTCGAGCAAATCACGGCATTGCTATTGGCAAAGTGAGCGGTGAAGCCAACAGTGTGAATACCGAAACAATCAACTACGGCTCAGGAATGCGGACTGTGATATCTTTAACCTTCCTTTGTTACATAAGTCGTGACGTGGGGTCGAGTGGATCACCATGATGTGTTAATGTTGCTATACACTTTTAATATTAATAACTAGGTCATTTAATACAAAATAATGTGAATGCAGCCATTTAAATTATGACATTGAATCAATAGTTATTTGAAGAAATAATACATTTTACTACGTTAGAAAACCGGTAATACCTACAGTTATGTTTACACAATATAAAAAGAACATTCAATGGTTTAACAATCTTCTTCTGATGACTCTTAGCATTTACCTTTCATACACTGATCACAGACAGTAAGCAAATGTTTCACGCACATACGTTTTCCACACTGATGACAAGTAAATCGAGTTATTACATCTTTATTTCTAGGGCAGATGATGCACCTCCTTTTCGCAGCTGGCGCTTCTTGTGCTGTTTAGTCACTGACACCAGGTGTTGATCCACTCATTTTTGTTACCCTTTGGTGAATTTCTCTGTGTGAGCGATCCATTATTGCCCCTTCTTTAGTTGGTCTTGCACCAAGCCGAATCCGGTTTCCCAAAGAAAACCCTCCCTTGTCTTTTCAGGATTATTACTTCTGAAAATTGTAACACTATTGATTCAAGCTAGATCAACCATGCGAAAAAATATTGTCGGCGGCTATCTATTGCACCTCCTTGCAGTTGAGTATGTGGCACACACACACACCCTCCCCCTTTCCGGTCGTTGCAGAAAGTGATTATGTTTGGTTTCTTGTTTACACCGGAGGTAGCGTCTACTGACGTGTCTTCAAGGTGCGTACAAGATATCAACAGTACATCTGTGTTGTTCTTAGGGGCATAGGAGAGCGAAGTGAAGTCATTCTGAAAGCCAAATATTGTGGATTTCGCATCTCTCTTCTTAGCCACAAATTGTGGAGGACTGCGTACCGACAGATGTCACGTTTTTCTCCAACAATCTTAGAACAAAAGGAATACTATGAAACCAGTTATGTTCCTACTTGTGCCACTCAGTGGTTCTATCAGTCTGATAACCACACAACTGCAGAGGTGGAAAACTTGTGTGGAACATTATGTTGATTTCCAACATAAATCTCTATGGAAACAGAGTACCAACATTTCGCTTCTGTTAGACAGAAGATTGAGGCCATACTTGGCCGGTTTACTCAGCAAATACTGTCGAAAACTACAGCGATCTCTGAATGGAACAACTTGCTCAGATACTGTCAAATATTCAAAAGGTATACAAGTGACTCTGCAGTTGCGTATTAAATGTTCGAATATAGCCCGGACCGATACCAGTTTGTCTTGTTTACGCTGTGGTCGCCGGCCGGAGTGGCGCTAGGCGCTACAGTCTGGAACCGAGCGACCGCTACCGTCGCAGGTTCGAATCCTGCCTCGGGCATGGATGTGGGTGATGTCCTTAGTTAGGTTTAATTAGTTCTACGTTCTATGCGACTGATGGCCTCAGAAGTTAAGTCGCATAGTGCTCAGAACCATACGAACGCTGTGGTCGGTAGTTGGAAATCGTACCACATTTACCGGAGAAGAAACTGGAAACGATTCAGAATGATTGTGTTGGAAGAGCCTTGATTCCCATTCTCGGTATAGTCCACAAGTCGGGCAAGTTTCGGTGCCCTGAGCGAACAGATCTTGCTAAACTCAGAAGTCCAACAATTGCTTTTTACTTCGGGTATGATCAGTCAGATACGCAGTCGGGTCATTTTTATTTCTTTCCTCGTCTTTACCAACTTTTATGTTTCTGCTGACTGTAATAGCACTAAAACGTGTGATATCTATTAGCGCAGAGAAACAATAATTCGGGTATTTACAAGTCTTTGCCGATTCCTTTCCTCCATGAACATGAATGATATTTCTCATTCTAGTTTTGGCACTGATTGGCAGGAACCTTCCTCCTTTGTGTGTTGTTGTCTTCAACTGTGAAACAATTAGACGGGTCTGAATCTGCACTATCTGAATCACCGTGCTGCTCACGAGTGGTGATTCGATACAGTGGTCTAACACAGAATCAGGATGCAATCCATCTACAGAGCTATCTTCATCTGAAACCACCTCAATTAAGCAATTGGAGGAGTCTTCTTCCATCGCCTGCTACAAAAATAAAATCAATTAAATGATAATTCCAAAAGCTTCAGGCTGATAGGAAAGCGTGAGTATGCGAATTTACACCTATTTGTTAGGCGCTATGTCGTAACTGAAGTTTTGACGTGGGAGTCTAGTAACTGTCAAACGCTACCGAATACAAGAATGACAAACTAGTGAGGGAAGTAGAGAGATGTGTGAGAGTATTGTTAGGCGGCAGGGAGTGTTGCCAACTTTGTTTATATAAATTTAGCTAACTAAATGTGCAGAGGGCCTGTCGTACCCAATGTTAAAAATTAAAGGATAATGCAGACGAGACTGGCATTTTTCTTTTGACACCTGACAAAACTCAAATTCAAGGGCGAAAAACGTGTTTGCAGCATGATGTAAGAGAACTAACAACAGTTCCGGTTTGTGCCAACGAAGACGGAACTGAGAAGAAAAAAATTGCTCGTAATAGGTAAATTAAAAATTCCTAGGTGTTTTAGGGATGTAAAAAATCTGCCAGTGCATTAAAATGGTAATAAAAGCCCAGGATGACCTCTGAACTCTTTGAAGCTGAAATGCGTTGGGGTCGTGAGCTTAGAAGTCATAAAAGGAAGATACTGGTTCTTGTTGACATCTGTGCAACACATCCTGCACACTCTGGTCTGCAGGTTATTAAGCTTGTTTTTCTTCCTGCAAATACGACAAGCTTATTGCAGCCCATGGACCAAGGAGTAATTACGAGTCTGTATTAGCAAAGCTTGGAGCCGTGTCACAGCCCAAACCATTAAGAACTATTTCCATCATGCGTGAATCACAACTCAATTAACAAACGCCGCAGAAACTGAAGAAACGTTCGATGACACTGATGCTCTGCTATCTGCATGGCTGCCAGAGATCAATTGTGATATTCTCAGTCTGTGTGACTATGAAATACATGCAAAAATCGAGCAACTTTTTACACCCGAAGCGCAAACTGCAGACGAAATTGCAAATGAAGTGAAGAACCATGGCCACAGTGAGCATGGAAGTGAGCGAAGGAGATGATGACGAAGAAGAAAGAGATATGGTGCTTATCCGTACGGTAAGTGACGCATTAGAAGCGATTAGAATTGTTAACAAGTCCTACGAAGCTACGGGAGGGAGCAGTGAAATTGCAAATGAAATAATGAACGCTGAACGTAATAGTAAGTTTGGTGAGTATTCGACATAATGCTGTACGTATTGTATTCATGTAAGCTTAAGAGTGAATAATGTATGTAAAACGAAACAATGCTAAATAAATGTTATTTTCCATTTGCCACCACAATAGACTGAAAATGCGGATCTCTGTTACAAAGACACTCTTTTATGACAATTTTCAAGGTCCTCTGAATGATGTTATAGCCAGGTTTCACTGTATTCTCACGAAATTCGCCAACAGTGATCAGTCAAAATTTGTAAACAATAGAAAGAATGAACCAAAAGCTCCCCTCGTTAATCTTTAGCAAAAGCCCTATCTTTTGTAAACAGAGACCGATATCAAAAAAATCTTACCACTTAACGACCAACTATTGAGATAATTTTGCAAATAAAATGGAATTTTTTCTTACAACTATTTGTAGCAGTAACAGACAGAATTGGAACTCGGCGCTTAACTTACCACTATGTAGCCAAATGTATAAATAAATAGTACATGGAAATCTTTTCCAAAACCTACAGCTTTTTTACTGCTTTGCGATATGTCGTGTATACAGTCCACTGAACTTGTCACAAACAGTCAATTACGCAAGTTTCAGCTTTGTATTTAACTTTTTGCATTTCGACAAGTTCCCTGCCCAGTCAACAGCGAGGTATAGGGCGTTGATTGTGACACGGGCGAGGGAAGATCGAGACGCAGTCTCATAGCTCCCTCGTCAGCACGGCACCAGCAGCCGTACGGACGACTTTCGAAGTTATCGGGACTTGCATTCCAACCCGGCTGCTTCCGAATACAAGGACAGCGCATCAGTACTGCACAACCTCGCTCTATAAGAGTTTTCTACAGTGCGGCTCTACCACACTCACGAGACTCAAGAGATTCGACAGCATAATTCTCTATGCTGCAGCACGCAGGGAAGATTAAGTGTCCTCAAAGCGTACAGGCCATCAGGGTTCGGCATCATTTATGCTGTAGCATGGACAGATTAAAACTGTTGTGACGGGCTGCGAATCTGTCCCGGAACCTTGCCACTACAGACTGAACTTCCCCCAGGCAAGTCGCAGGGTCCACCCTTACAGTGCTGCTTCCCTCAGTGACTATCCTCTACTTTCCAAACTTAACGCTACGTCGCCTGCTTACCTTGCTGAACCAGTACTCCTCGAACGAATGATACGGCGGAGAAACTGCTCAGCCACAGCCTAGGCCCTAGAGGATTGTCTACAGAATTGATCATTCACTCTGCAGCGCAGTGCTAGTCTGACAAGGTATGCAGGACTAACTTTGAGAAGATCGTAAAGAACGAGGTAAATACTAGAAGTAAAGCAGTGAAGATGAGTATGAGTCGTGCCTGTACAGCTCCATCGGTAAAGGCACTGCCCGTGAAAGCGAAGAAACGTTCCGGGTCGGATATTGGTCCGGCACACAGTGTTCTTTCTTTTGAAGGTTTACGAACAGTCCCCCGCTGTTCTGCTCCGGAGTGAAAGATTCATTCTGGAAGCACCTATTTTTGTTCCTACTAAACGACCTAGCTGTCACGTTCAATGGCATTGTCGGTGTTTCGTATACGAAGGGCGCTGGAAAGTCTGTGCAAAGTCTGAGAGATGGCACAACTGGCGCATATCGAGGTCATGTTTAGTTAGTAGCATCTTTGGAAAGAACGCACATCAAGTTTCAGCCACATTGGTCTATTTCTGTGTGTTTGGCATTCTTGTGAATCAAGGAAGTACAGTGACTGTCAAAAAATGGACGAAAAATAATTTAGTGCGGTGATTAAAACATTACTTTATGAAAGGCAAAACGCCTCCGGAGAACAAAAAGAAGCTTGATAAACATTACGGTGACTCTGCACCTTCGACTAGAACAATTTATAAGTGGTTTCAGAATTTTCGGAGTGGCCATATGGCCACAAATGATGCTGAACGTTCTGGACGCCCTGTGGAAGTTACGACTCCAAAAATCATTGATAAAATCCATGATATGGTGATGGATAACAGAAGAGTTAAGGTGCGTACGAATGCTAGTGCTGTGGGCATCTCGAATGAACGGGTACATAATATTTTGCATAAACATTTGGACATGAGAAAGCTATCCGCAAGATGGATTCCGCGATTGCTCACGCTTGACCAAAAACCGGAATCGTGTGGAGTGTTGCAAGGATAGTTTGTAGCTGTTCAGGAAGAATCCGCAAGACTTTATGCGTCATGTTAAATTTATTTTTAGCCAAACGTGTTAAAGCTACTTGTGTTGAGTGGTACCATCTGAGGCCACCAATTAAAATTTAAAAAAACTGATTAAATATAGATATTTTCTTTTGAGATACGTTATGTTCTAAGGCTCCAAATTTTTGTTAACAATGTTTATAGTACGCCTGTTTACTTGAAACATTAAGATAAACTGTAAGTGGTATCAAAAACTGCACAGGGTAGTCAACGTTTTAATTTTCACCACGAAATATTTTTTCAGGTACACTACCGCAGTCTTTGAACACTGACAGCACCGTGCCAAAACAGCTTAGCACGTCAAAAGAAAATGGCGCACCCCATCTCCATTTTATCAATGTGTTTCGCGGGAGCTGTCGAGATATACCTAGGCCGCCGAAATGTACCTGAAAAAACTAATTACAAAACTATTTTTTCGAGGTGAAAATTAAAACTTTATGGCCGCCTATCGTCTGTACCTCAAAACACAACGCAGGTACTTCGATGCTCAATAACAGCAATGCACATACCGCGGGCCGCTTCCGCCCTCCATTGATCCGATGGCAACCCTTCCTTCACAGTTCGCTCATGTATTTTTTTTTACCCATCTTTTATTCCTTCCCGCAAAATAGAGGACTGACCCTTGTAGAACTTTGTGCTTTTGAGACACAGCAGTCTAGTTGGCATTGGGGCAGGGTCATCCCAATTCGGAACAACAACTAACGGTACGTTGTTTTTGAACTTGCGTAGCAATGCAGTCGCAGCAACACTGGAGTTGCACTTGAGCCTGCACGGTAAGATCTGCTTCTGTAAAAACAAAATTGTAATTACATTTGTTACATGAAGTGAGTATTTGTGGAAGAAATAAAGTGCGGCCCTCGCGTAGTGACAGTGTGGGCTGCGGCTGCGGCATTTCGTCTACACACACCTGGTCCATAATATTGCTACTATTTTCCCGACTTTCTTCGTTCAGAAGATACAAGGTGGTATACCACGACCTTTCCCTCATCGTCCAGCCAGTGATAAAGGGCAGAGGGGGAAGTTGGAGGGAGCGGCGTCCCAGGATTGCACGTGGGAATAGAAAAATACTAGATACCCCTTGCGGTGCAACTTTGGGTTTTGTTGTATCTTTGCATTTACTATTGGTCTTCATTTCTCAGAATTTTACACGACGACAATAATCTACTGTACCACCATTTTCATACGCTGTGGTCAGTTGAACACAGGAGGGGAAAATGTCAGCAAAAAATAATATTGTCGATATAAATGTTTTCTTAAAATTATACCTAGCAATTATAAACATTTCGTAACAACAGTTTCACCAAAGCAGAGTCACACGCATTTCGCGTTGTTTAATATGTGTAACGTGAAACTGAAATTGCCTTAACAGTGTTCAATGTACGTTTTGTGAAAGCGCAGAAAGGGAGCAGACTGCTGAATTCTGCAAATGCTGAATATCGACCGCTGCGAGAGACACCTCTGTGCCCCGCGCCGGTTTCAGCTGGCCTCCGTAGGCCACGCAGTGTCAATTACTGTTCCAGCAAACTCTGACTTCACTGTTCACTACCACTCAGTTCTTTTAGCACAAAAACGAAAGAATGTTCAGGTTTTTAACAATTATCGGTGTTGGGGACAGGTTGAAAGAGGACTGCGCAGGGATTCTGCTGCAGCCTCAAAGGTATCGAACCAGTACTGCTAAACACTAGATCTTTACGTCCGTCGGGGGATTTGAACGTCAGTTCTTGCGAATGCGTATCTGGGGGTCTGTAGCTTTATGTCACATCGCTCGCCTGCATGAGTCTTACAGTGACACGCGTTTCTACCAATGCTGTTGAGCTAAAGAACAGTACGTTTCACCACGTTTTCTATTATAATACACGAGAAACTGATCGTACCGAACACTGCAGTCGTTGAAGAAAGTTTACACATCATTGAAACAAATACCACAAATTTCCACCACCAGACAATGGAGAATTTCAACTTTTTTTTTAGGGAACTATTGTAGTTTAATTCTTCTTATTCTTCCTCGTTCTACTCCACTTGCGAAGAGTGTAGGCCATCTGACCACCTAAAGATTGGAATGTGCTCGGTAGTACTACTTTCAGGGGTAAGTTACTTCTGATAGACTAAGTCATATTCTTATTTGATTCGTGAGTTTCTCCCGGTGTATTTGACAAATCAAAATATCCACATGTCGCCATCATCACGTGAACTGACGGACTGAGCTCCTGTGAACGTGCCGGTACGGAGATCCGTACGCTATGGCTGCTCAGGGGGAACTGGGGTCGGTCTGCTCACTCTAATTTCTTCCTCTGTCTTCAGAGGTTGTGTTCTGAGAAGGTTTTTGTCTCATTCGGACATTTCCTTCAATTTTCTGGGGGGTTTGTTGGATGTGCTTGTCTTTTTGTTTGTTCTTTTCTTTAGAGTGTTGTGGATTCTTTTCTGTCACTTTATTAGTAACGGTCATTTTTTTTTAATATTTATTTTTTTTTTTTTCTCTTTTAGTTATGCGAGGAGTATTGCTTTTGGTCTTTTATACCGGTCTGGTACGTTGTTGTACCGACCAAGTGAGTTTATGAGATCGTTTGGCGATCTTTCCGCGTTGGCGTAGAACTTGGGGTCGGTCGCGGCGGCGGCCGATTTAAATACCCTCCGCCCGCGGCGCACTCCCTCCGCCGTCCGCGCCCCGCGCCACGGTCACGCGGTGGAACAGATTGCGACGGCGTCTGAGATGACATCCGTGTCATGGCTCTGTCCGCCGTGGTCGTCACAACTATACGTTTGCTCGATTTACTCTTGATTAACCCAATCGCTGGTTCCCAATCCTTGCTAAGATTATAGCCACAGTCACGGTTTATGAGGTAGTAATTGGTGCGAATTTCGATGGCCTCTCTAACAACCCTGTCCCAGTATCTCGACATCTGTACCAGAATCCTCGTGCGTTCATACTCCATAGCGTGATTTTCCGAGAAACAATGTTCAGCGACCGCCGACTTGCTCGGATACATCAGTCGAGTGTGCCTCTGGTGTTCACGGCATCGGTCCTTGACGGTACGCATCGTCTGACCAATATACGACTTGCCACATTGACACGGAATCTGGTACACGCCGGCCTTCCTCAAACCGAGGTCATCTTTGGCGCTCCCCACCAGTGCACGAGTTTTATTCGGAGGACAAAACAGTTCCAACCCGGTGTTTCTTCAAAATGCGGGCGATTTTCCCCGAGAGTGCGCCTGTATATGGAATAAACGCAGTGCCTACCTCCTCCCTCGTGATTTCATCCATCTCCACAGGTTGTGCTGTAATGGTTGGACGGAGAGCATGTTTAATCTGCCACTCTGAGTACCCATTTTTTCGAAATACAGTTCTCAGATGTTCCAATTCCTGGGGTAGACTCTCTGCGTCAGAGATAGTGCGCGTCCTATGTACTAGAGTAGAAGACAACGCACAATGATCTGTATTTGCACGCAGACAGCTGCCACCACCCTTCGCAGAGGAATGGGGTACTTAAAACTCTAGTAATCCCTCAGAATGGTTGGCACTACTTCAGTTTTTCCCCTTGTTTCCAATATCTATGTTTCGTTTCAATAAATCAGTACATACTTTAAAACGAATAAAAATTAGTTACATAGTACGAAATTAAAGGATAACACACATTTGAGATAGCTTCAAGGGGACAACCGTTAAAGAGAAATACCCGACACAACCAAATAAGCAAATCTTCATTCAGAATCTGCGGTTGCTTTATATCATGAACAGCAGAACAGAACGAAAACACAGACATGGCACGAATTTTAGTTGCGGGACCGTGTATTTTTATATAGAAAAGCAACCACGAAATGTTACAATATCTCGGTACCGAAAAACGGAAGTAGAAAAGAAACGGAAGTAGAAAAGAAACAGAAGAGAATTTGAAACATCTTTTGAAGTTCATATTGGATCAGGCACCTGCAGCTCCCACTGCTAAGGAAGTAATATTAGAATACAAACTGCCGGCCGGAGCGGCCGAGCGGTTCTAGGCGCTACAGTCTGGAACCGCGCGACCGCTATGGTCGCAGATTCGAATCCTGCCTCGGACATGGATGTGTGTGATGTCCTTAGGTTGGTTAGGTTTAAGTAGTTCTAAGGGACTGATGACCTCAGCAGTTAAGTCCCATAGTGCTCAGAGCCATTTGAACCATTTTAGAATACAAACTGCTGCGCAGCTAGAAGGCCCTTCCACATACAAGTAAAAGCGAACAGGAGCATGGTGAACAGAACGAAATGTCTGCATTGAAACTGCGATGCCGCAACAAAATAAGAGGCGCTCTGAAGAGGAAGTAACTTACCACAGGGCGAGGTGATGGAAACTGTAAATGGCCAATGATAACGCGACTCAGCCGTATGTAATATTTTCCTTAGGGTAGAAAGTAACCTTTACTTGGCATCTAATAGGTCCACGTTTAGTAACTACCTGATATGGATAAAAATACCATTGTAGTGTGATTTAAATTAGTTGGTATCTGAAATTTCATGTCCGCAGTTGTCACGACAAGTATGTTTGCTGGCGATAGAAAATCGCTTTGAAGACGATCTCCCACAAAAATTATGTAAAAAAAACAGTAATTCACTTATAGGTAGATGTCCACAGTATTTCTAAGTACTTCATAAATCTATTATTTTTCCATTAGGGTCGGAGCTGCAGATGCTCTGCTATAAAAATTACCACCACCACCACCACCACCACCACCACCACCACCACCACTACTACTACTACTACTACTAATTTATTATTATTATTATTTCTTTCTTGTCTCAGACGTTATGTCTGGTTAAAAATGGAAGGTGACGCGGACCTTGATCAAGCGTGACTTCCTTTTAACTGTACGGTATATGTTACGTTGCATTTAGGAACTTTCGGGTAATTGAACAAGTGTCAATAATTACAGATTTCTGTAGTTGTATATATAAGTTTGGATGTAGCTGTATTGCATTGATGTACTGGTGGATATTATGTGGTATGACTCCTGTAGTTGATAGTATAATTGGTATAATGTCAACTTCATCCTGATGCCACATGTCCTTGACTTCCTTAGCCAGTTGGATGTATTTTTCAATTTTTTCTCCTGTTTTCTTTTGTATATTTGTTGTATTGGGTATGGATATTTCGATTAGTTGTGTTAATTTCTTCTTTTTATTGGTGAGTATGATGTCAGGTTTGTTATGTGGTGTTGTTTTATCTGTTATAATGGTTCTGTTCCAGTATAATTTGTATTCATCATTCTCCAGTACATTTTGTGGTGCATACTTGTATGTAGGAACTTGTTGTTTTAAAAGTTTATGTTGTAAGGCAAGCTGTTGATGTATTATTTTTGCGACATTGTCATGTCTTCTGGGGTATTCTGTATTTGCTAGTATTGTACATCCGCTTGTGATGTGATCTACTGTTTCTATTTGTTGTTTACAAAGTCTGCATTTATCTGTTGTGGTATTGGAATCTATAATAATATAGCTTGCTGTAAAACCTGGTGTTTATTGTTTGATCCTGTATTGCAATCATGAATCCTTCTGTCTCACTGTATATATTGCCTTTTCTTAGCCATGTGTTGGATGCGTCTTGATGGATGTGTGGCTGTGTTAGATGATACGGGTGCTTGCCATGAAGTGTTTTCTTTTTCCAATTTACTTTCTTCGTATCTGTTGATGTTATGTGATCTAAAGGGTTGTAGAAGTGGTTATGAAATTGCAGTGGTGTAGCCGATGTATTTATATGAGTGATTGCCTTGTGTATTTTGCTAGTTTCTGCTCGTTCTAGAAAGAATTTTCTTAAATTGTCTAACTGTCCATAATGTTGGTTTTTTATGTCGATAAATCCCCTTCCTCCTTCCTTTCTGCTTAATGTGAATCTTTCTGTTGCTGAATGTATGTGATGTATTCTATATTTGTGGCATTGTGATTGTGTAAGTGTATTGAGTGCTTCTAGGTCTGTGTTACTACATTTCACTACTCCAAATGAGTAGGTCAATATTGGTATAGCATAAGTATTTATAGCTTTTGTCTTGTTTCTTGCTCTCAATTCTGTTTTCAGTATTTTTTTTTTAGTCTTTGTCTATATTTTTCTTTTAGTTCTTCTTTAATATTTGTATTATCTATTCCTATTTTTTGTCTGTATCCCAGATATTTATAGGCATCCGTTTTTTCCATCGCTTCTATGCAGTCGCTGTGGTTATCCAATATGTAATCTTCTTGTTTAGTGTGTTTTCCCTTGACTATGTTATTTTTCTTACATTTGTCTGTTCCAAAAGCCATATTTATATCATTGCTGAATACTTCTGTTATCTTTAGTAATTGGTTGAGTTGTTGACTGGTTGCTGCCAGTAGTTTTAGATCATCCATGTATAGCAAATGTGTGATTTTGTGTGGGGTATGTTCCAGTAATATTGTATCCATAATTTGTATTATTTAGCATGTTGGATAGTGGGTTCAGAGCAAGGCAGAACCAGAAAGGACTTAATGAGTCTCCTTGGTATATTCCACGCTTAATCTGTATTGGCTGTGATGTGACATTATTTGAATTTGTTTGGATATTAAGTGTGGTTTTCCAATTTTTCATTACTATGTTTAGGAACTGTATCAATTTAGGATCTACTTTGTATATTTCCAATATTTGTAGTAACCATGAGTGGGGTACACTATCAAAAGCTTTTTGGTAATCAATGTATGCGTAGTGTAGCGACCTTTGTTTAGTTTTAGCTTGATATGTCACCTCTGCATCTATTATCAGTTGCTCTTTACATCCTCGTGCTCCTTTGCAACAGTCTTTTTGTTCTTCGTTTATAATTTTGTTTTGTGTTGTATGTGTCATTAATTTCTGTGTAGTGACTGAAGTTAATATTTTGTATATTGTTGGTAGGCATGTTACGGGGCAATATTTAGCTGGGTTCGCTGTGTCTGCTTGATTTTAGGTTTCAGATAAGTTATTCCATGTATAAGTGTATCAGGGAATGTGTATGGGTCTGCAATGTTACTGTTAAATAATTTAGTTAGATGTGAATGTGTTGAGGTGAACTTCTTTAACCAGAAATTTGCTATTTTATCATTTCCAGGGGCTCTCCAATTGTGAGTAGAATTAATTGCTTGGGTGACTTCATGTTGCAAAATTATCACTTCAGGCATTTGTGGTATCATCTTGTATGTGTCTGTTTCTGCTTGTATCCACCGTGCATGCCTGTTATGTTGTACCGGGTTTGACCATATGTTGCTCCAGAAGTGTTCCATGTCTGTTATGTTTGGTGGATTGTTTATTTTAATGTGTGTGTTATCTATTGTCTGGTAAAATTTCTTTTGGTTTGTGTTGAATGTTTGGTTTTGTTTCCTTCTATTTTCACTTTTTTGTATCTTCTGAGTCGTTTGGCTAATGCTTGTAATTTCTGCTTCTTTTCGTCTAATTGCTCTGTCGCTTATTATTATTATTATTTCCGGGGAATAGTTTTACATTTATCACCTGACTGCCGTCCCGCCTCTGCTTCGCATCCCCATACGGCCTCCAGAACGACCGCTTCAAGTTCCGTCCCACGCTATGACCGTTGCGCAAGAAGAGTGGCACATTGTCAGAAAAGTGTACATGTTCCTCCTGTTTCTTCCGCAGAAACAATTCTGCTGCGGCACAGATGCATCACAGTGTGGGAATGAAAAGTCGCGGCAAATGGGGCCTTTCTCCGAAGTTGAAATACAGGGGACAGCACGGGGATTCCTGTGCACACATCTAAGGTGCACACAGATTCAGCGTGAAGCTCTGGCTTTAAAAGGGCCAAACGCAATGTCACGGCCAACAACTTGACTCAGGCCGCACACAGACTTGAGCGATGCTGATTGGCCACATAGTCCAGTACCTGTACCATGAAATTTCAATCTTTTCGGTAAGCTGAAAGAATATCTGTCGGGAAAGGGATTTTCGAACGACAAGGAAGGTACACACAGCGGTTCTCGAGAGGTTTCTTGACAAGCAGCGAGTTTTATTTACAGACACTTTGTGAATATAATGTAACTTGAGTGTGTAAGTTTGAAGTGTAGTGCAGCTTTCAAGTAAGGGTTACTTGTTCTACTTCAGTAGTCTGTAGCCAACTTATTGATGTCCCACGTATCTACGGTCGAACAACTTGTCTGTCGAAGCAGTAACGAATTATATACAAAAACCTTCGGGAATAAATCTATTAGATAAACTCATACCAGAATTTCTACAATAGCTTCTGAGATTAGCCTTCATATAGAGAGAAAAAACGCGGCAGGAAACAATTTATAACATGTATCAGTATCTCGGGAACAAACTGACTGAAGTACTTCGTTGGCTATCAAAATACCTCACCAACTCTTAACAGGTACGAAGTTTAAAATCTCTACCTCCTGCAAAAATCACGTACAAATTCTGAAATTCGCTTATGATATAGCTCAGGGGTTCCTAAACTTTTCCTCTGACGGAACACCTTGAGAATCCTGACGCTTGGATGGTACGCCTTGTTTATTTTGAAGGTTAATGAAATTTTTAAAAACGACAAACTTTTTATTCAGTGGTTACTTCAATTTTGCATCAAAACTAGTAACACCGAAATATCAAAATTTTAAAAAATAATTAGCATTGTCAAAATGTTTGGAGCACTTATTCACTTCCGCGGAACACCAGTGTACTGTGGAACACAGTTTGGGAAACCCTGGTATACTCTCTACAATTTATCTAAAAATGTGAAAAATGCATTTTTAATTTTATTTTGGATCAGAGTTGTGTTTTTCTTGAAATATGAGAAATTTTCACGTCATGAAAATTCCCTACTTGGGAACTGGCGGGAATTATGCTTTGCATAGTGGAAGTGGCAACGACGGGAATCGACAGCGGCAGGTATACATTGATGTGGTGATGGGAGCAGTCACAATACACTCACTCACTGTTAAACGTCGCCCAATTTAAATCAGGCTACACTGACTGTTCATTCGTTTGGTTGGAACAGTGAGAGAAGCTGGCTACAAAATTGATCCGCTGATTACGTAATGACTGATACTGACGGTATCCATCAAAGTACGCACGCTGAAGCTGCTTTACCGGCTTTATGTCACTCAGAAATATGCGCGATTTCTGAAGATGACTGAATAACATTGACGGAACAACAGAAGCTTAATACAGATCAGAAGTGCGTATTATGGCGTTAATACTACACTGATGTAAACCTGTCGCTTCTTCTGGCAGAGCGCCCATATCCGGAAATGTATTCATGATGCTGTGCTAGGCGTGTTACCAGTACTTATCGTTAAATGCTACGGCGTGCAACTGCAACGACGCCGAATACGCTGAACAGTTGCAGGGAGAAGCGTACCTGGCAAGCAGACGCTGCGCAGCTAGGACAGTGGACCAGCGCTCGCTCGAGTGCACCGGCGGCTGCGAGCTATCGAAGGGCGATTCGGCGCGGATGGTGCGCCGCTATCGACCACGTACCGGGAGGCGCAGCGGCGGTGATCTCGAGTGCACTCGATACGCGTCACAGACTCCGTGACGTCACGCCAAGTACCCCGGGGGCTCTGCGCTTCATTATCCCTGGCTAGTCACCCATTCTATCGCCTCCGCGGCGTCTCTTAACAGCCCGACGTCTGCCACAAACAAGTACTCCGCCACGCTAACATTTGAATAGCGAATCAAGAGACCTTTCGGCTAACAGGTGCTATTTTTGTCATGGAACAGGATGGACGTTTTTCATCTTCCGTAGCAAAATGGTTCAAATGGCTCTGAGCACTATGGGACTTAACATCTATGGTCATCAGTCCCCTAGAACTTAGAACTACTTAAACCTAACTAACCTAAGGACATCACACAACACCCAGCCATCACGAGGCAGAGAAAATCCCTGACCCCGCCGGGAATCGAACCCGGGAACCCGGGCGTGGGAAGCGAGAACGCTACCGCACGACCACGAGATGCGGGCTCTTCCGTAGCATTTGCGGACGTAGAGATGGTCTACACAACAATGTGGAATAGGGCAAGGGATAATTGTACAGAATCGACACAAATAAGACAAGCGAAAGATTAAACCAATTTTCGGATTGGAGGTGTCTTACCTTATCTCCTAACACGCAACGGCAGCGTCCAATCCAGCCTGCTGCTAGTTGTTTCAACAATGCGTTACTACAAGAAACAGACGGAAGTCATGTATTTCACAGTCTTCAGTATATGTTAAAGTTTACCGCAAAGGCAATGGTCATCACGCAAGCTCTACAGTTCGTCAGGCCGCTAGGACCGAACGAAATCATGATCATGTCTGACAATTTACCGCGGTACTTTAGTATCAAGCTGCGCCAAAATTACAAAATCTTGTTTCAACAAAGGTATCGTACCTCTACAACTCTGCGTTATTATTTCTGTTCTACGCAAGCAGACGTGAGGTGACGTATAATCTTTTCTTCAGTCTCCCAGATGGAATGGTCAATATTTATAGATGACACGTACGATAATTCCAAGAAAAAGTCTAGTAGACAAGGGCTATAAAATGCGTACCCTAACAGCTATTAACACTACATCTTTGATATTGTGCAACTGATCTCTTCTTCTGCAAGCTCTCTGCTTTCCATATTTTGAAAGGTGGTATTACAGACCAAAACAAGAGAAGAATGTCCAGTAAACATTGGGCTTTAAGTGCGTAACTTAAGAGTTATGAGCACTTTTGCTAAGGAACATCTCTTGCACAGATTTAGTGTTCGTAGCTCTAAAGCCATGCATTATAGAGCCCACGTTTACCATCCCATTTAGCTTTGAATGATCCTATCAGCATTACTGAATACTGACCACCCCTGTGACACCCGGTACATTAGCATGTCCACTGTAAGGTGATTGTATCTGTTAGATGAAGAATATTGTGAAGGACAGCAAGGACGAATAAGACAGATGTACTAGAAAGTGAAGAGAATATAAATTTCGGATAACGTTATGTTTCGAAGAGCAAGAGTTTGAGGTAAGATTGCAGCACTGAGCAGCCAGAAATGATTGTCGGTTAGTTAACTTGCTCAGAGAGAGAGAAAGACCTCCCCATTTCCCCGAGTCATGCATTAACATAGTAACTTATTAAGCTGTTTGCTTTTTATAGAAATTCTCTGTTAACACTGTTGTTGCTATGGTCTTCAGTCCACAGACTGGTTTGATGCAGCTCTCCATGCTACTCTATCCTGTGCAAGCTGCTTCATCTCCCAGTACCTACTCCAACCTACTTCCTACATCCTCCTGAATCTGTTTAGTGTATTCATCTCATTTACCCAAGGGAACGCCATCATTTAACCATACAGTAAAGCTGCATGCCCTCGGGAAAAATTACGGCTGTAGTTACCCCTTGCTTTCAGCCATTCGCAGTACCGGCACAGCAAGGCCGTTTTTGGTTAGTGTTACAAGGCCAGATCAGTCTATCATCCAGACTCTTGCCCCTGCAACTACTGAAAAGGCTGCTGCCACTCTTCAGGAACCACACGTTTGTCTGGCCTCTCAACAGATACCCCTCCGTTGTGGTTGCACCTACGGTACGGCTATCTGTATCGTTGAGGCACGAAGCCTTCCCACCAACTGCAAGGTCCATTGTTCATGGGGTGGGGGGTGGAGGAGGCGGGTTAACACTGTACCCTTCTTTAAATCACTGTTCATTTTGTTAGGCGCAGTGTTGTTCAGACCAGTGTTATGTATGAAGATCACGCTAAGTTTTGCTCTGTCGTCTCTGAATCCATACTTCATTCTAAAATCGTTGTGTTGAAATATTTCATTGGAATAGTTACTCTCCCCACCCCACTCTTTATCATTACGCATTACCACATGCGACCGTTTGAATATGTATTTAGAAACAGAGATCTAGCTTAGCCGCTGCCTGCTTGCTGTTTACTTTTGTGCTTTCGAGAAATCTGCAACAGTGTTGTCAAGACGCGAAGTTAAGTGGAAATTCAGATTAGGACCAGATATTACTTCAATTACGCATTTAATATAAAGACAAGTTGTATTCAGATCAGTTACAGTTAAATTCAAATTAGGTTCTGTTTAGTCAAAGGTAAGCATAAGAGTCTAAGTTTGATGATTTGGTGGGGACACAGTTTGGGTAATACGTAGACTTTTATAGAGTGGGAGGTAAAGTTGGGCTAAATTACGTACAGAAACAAACTATAGGGGGAAGTTACACCATACTAAAACTTACAAAAAACGCTGCACATATGTTCATTCTCATTTTGATAAGGCTTCAAAGTGGTGCAAAGATCGACAGTTTGCTTTAAAGGTACCGAAATGTAAGAGCATGTACTTCAAAACACACGTAAAAGCAATATCAACTGACTACAGCATCAATGAGTCACAACTGTAACCAGTAAATTGTACAAAAAACATCAGAGTAACAACTTGTAGGGATACGAAATTGATTGATCGCTTAGAATCAACCGTAGATAAAGCCATGGTATGCTGCGGTTGGGCCATGGTATGCTGCGGCTGATTAACAGGATACTGGGAAAGGGCACTCGGTACACAAGAGTGCTTGCAAACACTGCATCCCGTCTTAGATTACTGCTCTAGAGCGTGAGACCAAAAATCAACAGGTATAATGAGGCTACGGTATGTATACAAAGGAGGGGGGCACGAATGATTACAGGGTTGTTTGATTCAGGGGGGAACGGCACGGAAATACTCAAAAATCTGAATTAGCAGACGACTGAAGACAGACGCCCACTATCCCGAGAAAGTCTTTACAGAGGAGTGATAACCAACAGTTGGTAACGTCCGTCTCATAGGCGGATATAAAATTTCTCAACGTACAGATGGCACACGTCCACTGTTATATTGATCTGATATTTAAGTCAGGTTGCATTTGTGAGCTGAACTTATTGTGTGGACGTCATGGTTTCATTTCTCCTATAGAATTGTTTTACTCGTGCACGTACACCAGCCACATTGTCCCATAGCTAGACAATACTTTAGAAGTGTGGTTTTTCCCTTTTCTTTATAGACGGATGTTACTATAAACGAGTATTTTTTGTTATACTCCTTACTTTTCAAATACCTCGTTATTTATATATGGCTGCTTGTAGAGGGGTATGTCAACAAGCAGAAAAAAGTAGTGCAGCTGGCTTTAGAGCAGTTCGACAGGAGCGATAACGACTATCATTCAAACGTTTCTTATTTTACTGAAGGTCACGTATTAGATTCCGACCATGGCAGCGACTATGAAACTAATGCGAATGATATTCTCAACGCGTCCGAGAATGAACAAGGTGGTGTTGACTGTTGAGAATAGGGAAAACGAGACATCGAAATCTATATAACTTATCAAAGGAAGAGAATGAATTGTTTCACCTCGAGTTCCAGAGCACCCAAATGTACTAAGATACCGCACAGACATCAATAAAAATTGTCTTCGTGGCTAGAATCCGTCAATCAGTTAGGTGGTGATCGAAACCCAGAAGGAATATGGCGTTTGTTTTTCAACACGGATTTTGGATGAGGCTGTAGTACATACCAACTCAAAATTGCAAGACATAAGGAATAAATTACAGAATCCTGCTTCTTCAATTATAAAGAGACATGATTGTATGTTCCATTATCAAGTCTGTACTTGGAAACATTCATCACGTTTTGCAAATGACTGTTCTGGATGTCTTATTTTCGTGGTGTGGATTTTTCCTGTTGGCTCTTTATGTCAATAATACATCTACTCGCGAACAAAGGAAGAGCGATGATCCTGCGGCAGCTGTGGTCAACATTTTCGACATCCTTCCTTTTAACTGTCAGAAGGTATTTCCACCGGGACTCATACATGTGTTGAAGGGAGTCTGATCCCATTTAGAGGAAGATCATATTGAACTAATTTCCCAAGAAATCTATTAAATATGGCATAAAAGTCATGTGCCTCAAAGATGCACATTGATCATATTTAACATGGACATAAAATGCAAAATTTGGGCATCTTAGTCGCCTAGACGGATGTTACTGTTAGCGCCAATTTTTCACATGTTACAGACTAATGATTAAGTGAATAATCTAGAAATGTACTTCTGCCCCTCCACGTTCCGCTCCCCTAGCGACCTCGGAGACGAGTTTGACACTTAACAAGCCGCATAGAGACGTTAAGGCAAGCACTCTTCGCTCGGTAAGTGATTCGAACTGGAAGAAAACTTTGCATGCGCATAATGTTCTCTGCTAAGTACTTCAGTGATTTGCGATCTAAGCATTTCGAAGCTGATCATCGCTTGTGTAGGGAAACAGATTGCAATCAACAATAACATAGCCGGCTGAGGCGGCCAAGCGGTTAAAAGCGCTATAGTCTGGAACCGCGCGGCCGCTACGGTCGCAGGTTCGAATCCTGCCTCGGCCATGGATGTGTGTGATGTCCTTAGGTTTAAGTAGTTCTAAGTTCTAGGGGACTGATGACCTTAGAAGTTAAGTCCCATAGTGCTCAGAGCCATTTGAACAATAACATAATACGTTCATTTTGCTACTACGTATTAAAGAGAGCGTAATTACCCACTGCTTGTGAAAGTTTACCTCGACGGGTCAGCGCTTTGTTGGCTTCGGTTCCTCAGTCTTCCCCGCTTTGTCGGTAATACTATTAGTGCGAGCGTTGAGTGCGTCTACGACAGATCTGCCTTTAACATGGTTGCTTCCATTAGGCATACGCACGCTCTTACGCTTCGTACAATCGCGAGGTTTTCTCTCAACTCATTAAATATTTCGTTATAATTTCGTTATAATTTTCGTTGCACACCACAGATATCGTTTGTACACACCGATGTTGTGAGGTGAATGAACCGTTAAATTCACTCGCACCAGCTACTTCGATCAGACAAGTTTATTGACAGCGGGACGAAAGGCTGCTCGTCTCGAAATCGTCACCGATAGGTTATGAATACTTTCAGTTATCATTGCTCAGACCAATATATCTGCAAGCAAAAGAAGAGTGGAAATGTCCAACGTTCTAAGCGCCATTTTTTCACTAAGAGTTGAACTTATTCAAATGTAAAATCACTGCGTAAACGTTTAAAGCGTTCACTACTAGTTGGCGCATTGCATTTGTGCCAAGAAGTGCTTTCCTCAGGAGTTTCAGGTAGCAAGCGTCAAAGTCTCCTCTAATCAGTTGTGTGGCAAGCAGAGTGCAGATAAGCTTTAGTCTGTATCAATGAAACACCTCTGTGATGGAAAGAGGTAATTTCAGTTAAAAAGCAGTAAAAAAGTTTAAGTGAGCCAATAGAACAATGTGTGTGTATATAAAATAACATGAAAAGCCAATTCTTCCTCAACTGGACTTTGGCGATATCTGATCCAAGAATGGGATTGCTGTAGAAACATTCTTTCTTGAATTTTCTTACTTTGTTGACTGCAGTTCTCTCAGTTCAAATATTACTGCTGCATTTCTGTTCAAGTATAATCACAAAACTTGGTGCCTCATTGTCAGCAGCACTTTAAACATTTTCTTACTAGTGTACACACACACACACACACACACACACACACACACACACACACACACACACACACACACACACACACACACAATGAATAAATAAATAGAAAAAACACCTGAAAGCAAAACGTGAGGACGTTGACAACACTTTCAAAAACGGATGACACTATTCAGAAAATAGCAGTTAAATGAAAAAGATATGGAGCGTGCAAACGGCGTTCTTCTTTTGAACTATTATAAGTAATAAAATCTTTGAGGCTTGCCGATGACACTGATTCTCTCTGACACCAACGGACTTGGAAGATCAGCTGAAGTAAATGAATGGTGTCTTAAAAATGTGTTATTAGGTGAAAATCAACAGAGGCAGACAAAGGTTAATACAATGTAGTCGGATTAAATAAAGCGACAAGTGGATTAAATTAGGAAATGACACACTAAAAATAATGAGTTTTGCCATTTGGGCATCAAAATAACTTATGAAGACAAAAGAAGAGAGGGTATAAAACACCGATTGGTAATATCAAGGAAACCATTTCTGAGGACGAGAAATCTGTAAACATCGAATATAAATTTAAGTATTAGGGTGCCTTTTCAGAAAAAAAGTGTCTTGAGTGTAGCCTTATACGGAAATGAAACGTGGACGACAAACACGTCTGACACGAAAAGAATGAAAGCTTTTGAAATATGGTGACAGAAAACTGACGATTACACAGATGGAGGTACTGTATCGAACTGGGGAAGAATAATATTTATGGAACAACCGGACTAAAATAAAAGATCATTTAGGAGGACAGATTCCGAGGCATGAAGGAATCGTTGACTTCATAATGGAAGGGAGTGATTGTGAAGGGAATAAAAATTAGAAATGTAGGCCAAGGCATGGCCACAGTAAGCAGACTCGAAATAACTAAGGTGGCAGCGGATATGCAGAGATGATGAAGATAGGTGTATCAAACCAGTCTCTGGACTGATGATCACAACGACAATTAGTTCGTAATTATTGTATCAATTCTTCAATGCGATAACGTACTAATTATTTCAGATACGGTACCGTTGATTTCTCGTGAAACACAAACTCCCAGAGTGGTTGTTAGCACGGCGATTCTTCTTAACGCTAGCTCCAAATTAGCGACCATACAGTGCCACACGAACTTTGTCTTTTGTTCTTCACATGCTGCAAAGAAAGAAGTCTTCTCCTGCTAATTATGGAAATGATTAACCGGATGACTATATGGAGTTGTCCAACAAATAGATGCATCATTCAACTGTCGCCGTTTGTTGTTACTTGTGATTTTGTTTTCAGGTTGGTGTGTTAACTACTCACGGTTGGCGGACAAAGCACTGGTTGATCACATAAATATGATGCACTGATGAGTATGTTAAACGAAGTATCGTCAACGCCGTGGTGATATTTTGTTAATACTTACATCGTTTCACGGGTTACGCCGCTAACTGTGATCACACGAAATCAGCGTGCCAAATTGCTGCTAGAGAGTTTATCATCTATAGCAGTGCTCTCGCCGGAAGAGATTTTTCGCGATGCACAGAACAGCTCTGGAAAAAATTGAGGTATCTTCCAAATTTGAGTTAATCTGGGAGCATCAATTTTACTATGTCGTAACATATTCTAAGGCTTAATAAACCCAAGACACGAATTCGCACTATATAAACTTTATTACGATGGCTATCCAATAAGAAATAGCAACGTTAACGTTTTACGTCCTCTCGACGACGGGGTCATTAGAAAAGGGTCCGGAATGTAAGATCAGGTGGACTATAAGCAAAATTGCGCAGTACTTCGCAGAACTTTATAGAAAAATGATAAAATCTATACCGTTGTATTGCTTTCTATATAATCGCCTTTTACGATGAAGTTCCTTCAAAATGTCCGTTGCAAATGAAAATCGCGTCAGTTAAATCCTTTCTTAAAAGAATCTTAATGAGGGGAAAAAATCTCAACTCTGTCGACATTCTTTGCGAAACGATTTATACACAAGCAGATTACAGTGAGATGATGTGCACCATTTGACGTCTTTCGTTTAAAAATCCAACAATGCAGCAGCCAGGAAGGCCACGACTACTGTTTTTCTTTTTGGGACCTTACAGGAACTTTGGTTCTAAATTTAATGAAATCTGAAATAATTACAAAGCTTACTGCGAGACGCCATGGAAGAAGACGCAGTATGCAAATAAAAGTCGCAGATTCTTCATTTATGCAGTTATTCTGAATAAATGTTACGTCGAAATAAGTACTGTAGCGTCAGATCAGATGTAACGTTCCTGGACATCCTTCCCACCCCCCACCCCCTTTCCCCACTTTTACACACGCGGCGGGTTTTCTTCTTTTAGCTTCTCAAAACACTTAGAGTTGTTATACATTTTCCTCTTCCTCCAGGAATTTATTTACATGTATTTTTTCAGCTATATTTTTCACGCATTTTTCAACGAGTCCATGCCGCAGCAGACATCCATTTTGATTTTACATGCCTTCTGCGACAATTATTTCTCTGACCTCTTCATTTACGTTAGTGGCAGGGATCTCAACACAATGACTCCAAGCTCAAGCTGTAGAATTTTACGCGAAAGGAATTTTTCAACCAGTTATGAGTTGCGATAAATACTTATCTGACAGCTAATTATATAGGGACGTAATCTGGAGATTTAAGGTGTTTTAAACACGTTCTGTTGAAGTGACTACGAAGGCTTTCCCGGCGTAATAATTTATAAAATTCTTCTCGGGTATGCAGCCGGATCATGACGTCTTCAAGACACAATATTTCTGCGGTCCAACTGTCCGCCATCATCAGGTGAGAGCGCTGGAACCGGAACCGGCGAGATTGTGCACCAGCGCTCTCACCTGATGATGGCGGACAGTTGGACCGCAGAAATATTGTGTCTTGAAGACGTCATGATCCGGCTGCATACCCGAGAAGAATTTTACGTTCTGTTGAACTTCGTATTTTCTTTCTAAACTAGCGGAGATAACTTTCCGGATAGAGCTCCCATGTATCACAATAATGTTTGGCGTCAAAACGAAACTTGTAATTACATAATGCAAACAGAGGTACGGCGAAACTGTGGGACAGCTCGCCTAGGCGGCAGCGGTGCAGGCAGCTAAGGCGCGTGCTTAGGGTGCCACTTGATTCAGGACAATGGCGTAAACACAAAAGCTGGCCCTCGGCAGCGCTGCGCTTACAAAGACGTCGCCGCTGCCGTTGTTTCGTTCATTTACTTGCGCCGCTATTCAAAGTCGCGCCTCATGCGAGGTTGCTTCCACATGAGGCTGATGTTTTCCATTCCGAAATAATATGCTGCACCAAAGTTCGATACATCTGAAGATGGATTTGTCTGTCGATCGATAGATCTCTAATGAAAGCGCGGTGCACTGTGTGTGTGTGTGTGTGTGTGTGTGTGTGTGTGACAAAGGCCAAATACGCAAATTCCAAACCGATACTGTAAAGCTCCGGGGGTGGAAAATGGCCCAATGGCGCGCACTAGTGCCCTCAAAAGCTAAGAGGAGACAATGGTGGTCATTCTGACGGAATCCGTGTGCCGCTCAATGCAGTGGAAGCTGATGTAAAAGCTTTCACCGAAATCTGTTCAAGCTTCAGAGGCCCGGCGGTGTTTGCTAATGCAATGACACTGCACAACCGAGAAACAACACGACTGCACTCTCGATACTGTTTAATTACCGGGTGACGTTCCGTGCAAAACCAAAACAGCGAATCCGATGAACATACAAGTACGCCTTAGCACCTGAAGGTTTTACGAAGAAGTTCGCGGCAGGAACAGTTTCTCGGATCTACTAAATCTTTAGACAGAGAAAGTGCTACGCTCATAAAGACTTACCAGACTGTTTTAATTTATAAACAAAACACCTTTCTTGCCGCAATGATCAAGTTGAATTTCGCAGACGTGTATCAACTTTCATATGACAGTAGTCTTTTCTAGATGTCATGGAATACATAACTTCTGTTTCCATATCACCAATCACAGATTTATAACAGTTCACTTTAGCTTTTTACATAAATGAAATGGTACTTCGTGATTTTACAGTCAGTGGTTCACTGACGAACTTCTCTTTAGTTACGAAAATTCCACATGCATTCGTTTCGAAAGTTTGTTTTCTTGCTTTTTTCAGTCTGATGAGTTTCCAAAGAGAATTGGACGTGGATTTTTGAAACTATGACCTCATGGGCAGAAAAGCAGAAGTCCGGGCAAAAGGTGTCTGTAAGCAGCATTTTATTTTTGTAAAAAATAGAAAGTCGACTGTTTTAAATCTGTGATCAATATAGGTATGAATACTGTACTATAACATCCACTGAAGAAACCTTCCGTGTAACGGCTAAACCCGTCTGCGAAATTGAATACCAATACTGCACCTAGGAATATTTACAAATCAATTGCGGAAAATGACTATACGGATAAATTTCTTTTACTATTGTTCGAACAGAAGGATATATTCAACCCTTTATCCGGAAGTGAACACAATCTTTCATTAGATTACGTTTCAGTCCATTAACACTGAGGCAATCCAGCTTCCGTTCGACACGGATCCGTTTACCATTCAGATTTGCTAGAAAAGCGTTTTCTCTTAATACATTTCAAGTGATACGAATTTATGTTTTTACTTCTTTCAGATTTACGAACTAAAGGCATTAGTTACAGAAGAAGTTCGGGTACGGCAACTAGGGGAAGGAAGTACGTTTTATCCATTTCAAAGAAATCACGGAATTGCTCTTCGAAACCGTGGATATCCTTCATATGGAACGCTGCTCCTTCCGAAAGCGAATCTGGTAATTTGATCACTTCGCCGCGTTGCTGTTCAGTACTAGAATATCTATGGATAATTCACAAAATCTGACAAACAATGAAAATGTTTAGCTGGTATGAAGTGGTAAATAACTGGTCGTGATATTATTACCTCAGTTAGCTACGTGAAACCTTACTTTCGAATTGTATGCTGAAGATGAGGACCGCAAACTCACAGGTTTAAAGAGAGACTAATACAATACGGTCGGAGAAACAAGAGAATGGTCTGGAATTTTTGAAGGTATCATTCAAGAATAGTTATTTCGCTTGATCTGTTAAGCTGACTAATCACACACTGTCGACCGGTATTCAAAAAAGCCGTTTGTGTACAGGTTCAACCGTTAAAATTAGATGCCAGGCTTGACAATGGTGGCGCCTTTCATTCAGAGCGGCACAGCCCCTTGGCATCAAAACTAACGGCACATGAAATTTACTCCAGGAATTTTTGGGTCATCTAGGTGTTGACAGGTGATAACACTAAAAATACACTTACAAAAGAAGTGTTTCCGACAGTCAAGTGATGCCGAGTACGAGAAACAGACATGTTTTCCTGTTTGCGTCAGCAGTCCTGTCATCCTATTGTTTCCTGAAACACGGCACGGAGCAAAGGAAGACTACTTCCCCTTGACCTGTATGACTGGCCCACTCTACAAGCGAATGGAATGACTCCTCGTGCAGCGGACACTGGCCTGAATCCAGATATCAGCGGAGGATTTTCACTGGCTGCTGTCACGGTAACAGCACCCACTTACGCCGCAGTTCTGAGTACAATCTCCTCACGAAACTTCTGCCGCTCAAGTTAGAGAAACTTGTCTAGGGCGGTGAACGGTTTACCTCCAACAAGTGGTGTGTTCGTGTGGCAGATCGCTGAACGCAAGTAATTTGGTAGAAAGTGCGCGTTATATTCCAGTGGCCTGAATCTACGATTCAGTGTGCAAGCAGCCACCACCTAGCGTATAATCGAAGAATGCTGATGCGCTTCGCGTGTGCTGCACCATTTAATACGCGCCGATGCACATGTGGAAGAGTTAATGGCGATGACAGCGAACGGGCACCAGTCACAAATCTCGAAGTGACAGTTTATGTTTTTTTATGACTGCTGTTTGTCTTAATCTAATTTAATTAAGCGATGATATTCGCCGTACACCGTAATAGCAATTATTGAGATGTTTAACTGTAAACCTGTAGTTAGCTGTAGTTCATCTCCTCAGCTTCTTACGCTATGGTTAAGTAACACCAGACGTTTGCGTCCTTTTAAATGTTCTTTATTTTTGCGTTATCACGCGAAATAACATTATAAAAAATGTTCGTACTGGACTCTGTGGCGTCTTCTTCAAACACTGGCGTACTTTCCCCACTATTAGCTGCTTGCCCAAATTACGATTTTCTGTACACCGCTTTAAGAGACCGCTTAAAAAATAATTCTCTCTTCACCACAGTACATCACAATTTTCAGAACATACCGGAGTTTAAAGTTACGTCGACCATGAACGGTCAAAATACATAACACGTTTCCAAAACAGAAGACGATATCGAAATGGGTTGGGTTGTTTGGGGGAAAGAGACCAAACAACAGCGAGGTCATCGGTCTCACCGGATTAGGGAAGGACGGGGAAAAAAGTCGGCCCTGCCCTTTCAAAAGAACCATCCCGGCATTGCCTGGAGAGATTTAGGGAAATGACGGAAAACCAACATCAGGATGGCCGGACGCGGGATTGAACCGTCGTCCTCCTGAATGCGAGTCCAGTGTGCTAACCACTATCGAAATGAGGGAGGGGGGGGGGGAGAGAAAGAAAGAAAGAAAGAAAGAAAGAAAGAGAGAGAGAGAGAGAGAGAGGCAGCATTGCTCTACGAAGGCGCACTTTAAACTGCAGGAGAGGGGTCTGGAATGAGGCTTAATTACAAATACCAAAGAAAAATTATACATACAAATATGCCCTAGTTCAGCCACATGTCGCAGCAATCACGAACAAAACAAAGACAATAACTGAAAATAATTATGTGCCGCACGATGGCGCTGTGGATCAAAGTGAAAAAATTAAAATGGTTTTCGAACGAAGTTTTACTAAACAATGTGAATAATCGACCACTAAATAAAAAAAAATCTGAACGCAGAGTACCACACGCACGTCGATGAAAGGCGAATGCCACATTTGTGTGTATGTCGGTACTTATATACCGAAGTCGCGGTACGTTGCATATATGCTGTAGCGGCGGCCTCAAATGGAAACGTTTGATCGTCCCTTACGCTACCAACATTAAGTTAATGTCTAATGCATGTATAACACATTTCAAACAAAGAGTCTAGCGGGTCAACACTTAACTAAACGCTATAAACTCGGCAATAAAAATACTACTTACTGGTTCCAGTCAAACTTTGTGTGTGTGTGTGTGTGTGTGTGTGTGTGTGAGAGAGAGAGAGAGAGAGAGAGAGAGAGAATGAAGAAATGCTTGCAAATCGGCCCTTCCTCAACAACTCACTGAGATGTCCAGTTATCACATTTTTACATGAGCCTATACAAACAAAGGAAGATAAACCTCGACGGAGGTCTAGACTGTATAAGAAGCGTTTTTGTTTGCGTTGCGCCACGCGCTGTGTGGGACAAGGCCGGCGCCGGCAGGCAGCATCGGGTCAGGGGGGATGCGTGGCAGGCCGTGGCTATGCGGGCCGCGCCTGGCGAACGCAGGCCACGGCCGCTGCGCTGAGGTCGCGGGCAGGGTTGCCTGCTACCCTGACAGATACTGCGGGATTGGCCTTGCTGGAAAATAAACTCCCGATTGAACTTCTAGGTATGTAAAAATACCTATTATCCTAAAAGCACAGTACGATGCATGTTACAGTCTGTTCATTCTGCGAGTTTTTAAGAGGCACGTTGTACACGTAATTGAAATTAAAAACTTTTTTTAGTCCGAAAAGAAAAGTTGGTATGCCTCCAGTTCACAGTCGTTAAACTTATTTCCATTCACAAGCGAATCTCAAGTCTGTTAAAACAATTGGTTGTTATAACTGCGCATTTTAAAGTTCGTGAAGCTTATTTCCAAAATGATTCGTCACCGGACAACGAAACTAACGCAGAGCCAGTGCCGTAAAAGAAGCCAAAGTTGACACTGAAAACGATGTTTAATAATAAATGGCGCAAGCTTTACTCATGCCTTCTACATCTACATGACTATTCTCTGCAAGTAACACTTGAGTACCTGGCAGAGGGTTCATACAACCACTTTCAGACTAAAAAAAAGGCGCCACATCTCTCCGCGCGAGCTCCGATTTCCCTAATTATATTGCCATGGCAATTTCTCCCTATGTAGGTGGGCGCCAATAAATATTTTAGCATTCGGAGGAGGAAGTTGCTAATTGAAATTTCGTGAAAAAATCTCGCTGCAACGAAGAAAGTCCTTTGCTTTAAAAACTGCCACCCCAACTCGCGTATCTCATCTGTGACGCACTGCTATTTCGCGGTGTTCCACAACTACCTGTCATGCTTTGAACTTTTTCGGTGTCCTCCAATACACCAGCGGAGGGCGGACAAACGGTACGCAGGCTGTCTAATAGATTTGCTGCATCTTCTAAGTGTTCTGCCAACAGAACGTAGTCTCTTGTTCGCCTTGTCCATATCATCATCTATGTGATGGTTCCAACGTCAATTGGAACTTACAATTGTTCTTCCTAGCTGTAATCACTCGGTATTTATTTCAATTGACAATCTTTACATTTGTATGATTTATCATATAACTGAAATTCAATAGATACTTTTTAAGGCTGGTGAGTAGGACCTTACACTTTTATTGTTTAGGATCAATTGCCATTTTTCGCACCACACAAATATTTTGTCTAAACAATTTTGCAATTCTATGAGGAACAGTACCACCACAACTGCATCTCGAGAATGTCTTTATTATATCGCACGACTAGTTTCGGCGCGTATTACCGCCCTCCTCAGGTCCCAACACTGCCAAAAGAGAATTTGATTTTCTTGGGGCATTTAATGTTTTTTTTTATTGCACCACGGAAATCAATTACACTTTTGGCAGTGGTGGAACGTGAGGATGGCGGTAATGCGCCGCCGAAACTAGTCGTGAGATAGAATAAAGACATTCTCAAGATACAGTTGTGGTGGTGCTGTTCCTCATATATATCAGCTGAAGTTTCTCGTCATGGCAGTAAGATGGGCATCCACAAATTTTGCAATTCGTTTTGATCTTCTACAGAATTTACTATATGTAAAGAAAAGAGTGAATTGCAAAAATCTAAATATGGCGTTTGGACGAACCATATTTTACAATAACCATATGCTCTGACGTTCGTTAAGGATGTTCAGTGGAACACTATGTCAAACACTTTCCGGAAATCTAGGAATATGGAATCTGTCTGTTGCCTTTCACCCATGGCTAGCACGATATCATGCGAGAACGGAGCAAGATGAGTTTCGCACGAGCGATGTTTTCTAAATTCGTGCTGATTTGTGGACAAGCTTTTCCGCCTCAACGAAATTAACCTATATGCGTTAATTCTAGTTTTAGATGTATCACTATCCATAGAATCCCGGATTTCTTTAGGAAATACTGACAACTCACAATGATAGCGTCGGACGATACCCATTTGTGCTCTTGCATCATGTTTTCTAATAGATCCCTCTTGCGCCCTCACTAATTCGTAAAAACAATATTGTCTGTGTTCGCCCACTGGCCTACATTTCTGTGCTCCCACCGTTAGTCTGGATCACTTTGGTCGAATGACAAAAGCCTCTTTTCTTTAATCTTCCACTTCATACCTTGCGCGCTCTGCCCGCCTATTTTAACACTACGGTGCAGCAAGTCCTTTGTTTCCCCTTTGCAGCTGTCCATTGTCCACACCTTTCCGGGACAGGATGACTGGCGAGTTCATCCTCCCAAGACGCTGCAGCTGGCCCTTTTGTGCCCCGTCTTGATGATGTCAGCTTACATTATACGAGGTACGCCACGAGACTTGGGGGACATTCTCTGCGACTACTGCCACTATCACTTTTGGCTGTGTTACCTACGGACTTGTCTCCGCAGCTCTCGCTTTGTCACTGGTCCGTCGCTCAATCAATAACGGTGCTGCGGTTTTTGTTATCCATCCTCTTCACAGATGAGTCTACATTTACGAGAGACGGTACCGATAGTCAACCTTCGTAGCACTCATCTGTGCCCACAGGTATGGTGACAACGAACCATCAGCACTGGTTCATCCTCTGTGTGTGGATGGGGATTACTGGTGACTGCCCCGTGGGACCAGTACTCTTTCTATCCCGATCCTCGGGCATATCTGCACTCTCTGCGGATGACCTACCCTCCACTGCTGAGAGCTAAGATGACTGAAAAGATTGTGACACTAAAAAAAGTTGTGACGTTTCTGGTCATTCTATTAACTAAATTTAACAAGGAATAATTTTTCGTTGTCTACAAGCAAGGTCCTGTTCGGCAGAAAATTTTTAAAACATTTAATGGGGAGATGGGAGGGATGCAGTTCTTTTGCCCCTAACATAGGGTGTGCCATAAGTTAGTTGTAAAAATGTGTTTGGTGCAGTAGTACTAAACAAATGAAAATACACATTTATTATTGACACACAAGTAAATGTAGAGTTCAATGACCCCACAAAAGATGCTCAGAGAGGGTCCCATGCTACTCAAAGCAAACACTTCATCTTTTTATCACTGATTTACAAATTTTGTCGCAAATCTTTCGGGACTATAGGTCTTCAAATTCTGATTGGATTCGTTTCTTGAAATGTTCTCCCTCTTAAGTCTTGACGGAATAAACCTCTTTTATATATTTCAGACTGCCGTCACCAGTGTCGTATATAATATATCAGACGTGTTTTCCTGTGGAGGAATCGGTTGACCTATGACCTTGCGATCAAATGTTTTTGGTTCCCATTGCAGACGCACGTCCTTTCGTCTACTAATCGCACGGTTTTGCGGTGCGGTCGGAAAACACAGAAACTAAACTTATTACAGTGAAGAGAGACTTCAATGAACGAACGGACAGATCATAACTTTGCGAAAATAAAGAAAAACTTTTTACACCCGAGGGAAGACTTGGACCAAGGACTTCTGGTTTCAAAGCTGCTCACACTAACCACGGGACCACGGCGCTCCTGAGTTCATACTGTCCTTGATGTTGCTTATTTTGCGCATGGACTACTCAGTTTGTCTATTTTGTTATTTTTTTCATTATTCCACTCAACTTCCTGTTTCTCGATTTATCTGTGTTCAGTTTTTCAAGCCCTATCCACTGTGCCAACTTATAACTAAATCTGAGGGGGGTGCGATGGGGAGGTTCCCTTGTGAGGAACATCGTCACAGACGTATGAAGTGGACTGAGACTGCTGAATCCGCGAACTTCCGTACATCAAGCAGGGCAGGTGACACTTTAAACAGCTTGCAAAGCCGAAAGTAACTGTTCTCTACCTTTCAGTACTGAAGAAGCAACGACCGCCATAAAAGAAATGAAACCAGTGAAAGAACCGGGCTTTGACGACATTCACGCACAATTCCTTTTGCATTGTGGCGAGTATGTCAAATAGTGGCTGACCGAGTTCTTCACAAACATTCTGCAAACGGGCCATATGCAGCATGAAATTAAACAAGGATTGGTCATAGCCTCACGGAAACCAGGTAAACCAAACGACAAGCTAGAAAGTTATCCACCCGTACCTTTACTTAATGTGCTACGGAAGCTCCTGAAACGAGTGGTGCACAACAGAATGTCACGAGAACTTCGAAAATATACCGGTTGAACTTGCAGAATTCAGGCATAAACGTAGCTGCACAGATCTAGTCCTCTTCGTAAGAACTTTCATTGAAACTGGCTTTCAGAATCAAGAGATGTCATTAGTCGCATTTATTAATCTGACGGCTGCATATGTTACTATCTGCAGGCAATGTGTCATACTGATACATACAAGCCATCCCGAGACTAAAAATTGGCAATATCGTCAATGCTACGCTCAGTAGCCGATGTTTTCATGTACTAATTGGCGATAAGACGATTTCACAGATGAAGCTGAACGTTGGGCTGCCATAAGGACCTCTCGTGGCTCCTCTGCTGTTCAGTTCCTACATATCATATGTGCTCGAAACCACAGCAAGGGAGTGCGAGTGTGCTGATGACTTGGCACTCGCAATTATGAGTAGAGATCTTTAAGTTACTGAGCCCCTACTGAACAATGATTTATCAGTTATTGCTAAATATTTCCGTAAACAGAAGTGGCAGGCAAGTATCGCTAAGGCAGATGTCTCAAAGTTTCACCTAAATAACAAAGAGATCACTGTCTAATTTAAAGGAAGGCTACTCAGACAGAAGAAACGTGGAATATCTTGGGGTCACGCTTGACACAACGCTTAGTTACAAACAATTTACATTAAGAAATGCTATCCAAATCAAAACGAGAAATATTCTTCACAAACGCGGAGGCACGTCATGGCGATGAACTGCACCAACACCCCATGCTTCAGCTCTGGGAGTGGTTTACCTTATTGTGGACTATTGCTCACCAGCCTGGATGAGTAGTGCGCATACAGTTCAACTCCATGATGCCTCTTATGACTGGTACCATCAGACCTACCTCTACTTTCTGGTTACCCATAGTTAGCCACAAACCACCTCCATCTCTGCGCTGGGAAAGTGCAGATGTACGGGAGAAGAAAGAACTGCAGAAAAATCCTCACCTCCCTATTCAGGTAGACATTCCAACGATCAATAAAGGAAATTGCAAGAATGTTTGTCGGAAAGTGCTGTAATACTGATGGCTGTTGGGAAGACGTGACAGATTAATGATACGACGCAACAACTTAAGATTCCATGCGTATCGACCGAGACACATGGTTCTGAATTTCCACGCCGACTCTTTGCACAAGTGGAAAAAAATAACTTCAAGTTGTGATTTAGCGCTGAAAAGCAGACTGTTCGACATGTAACTCAAGAATGTCCTCTGAAAGCTTTCCCTCGCGATCCAAACGTTCTTGGTGATGAAGGGATCAACATACTACGTTCGTGGATTGGTTATTAGTTTGAAATAATTCCAGTGTAGGCATAAGCTAAATAAATAAAATCTGTTGCCCATTCTTCTAAGAAAGAACGCTCTCTGAATTTTAAAAGTAAACTTCACCGTGATGTACAACGCCTCTCTTGCACTGGCTACTATTGGAGTTTGCTATCTTCGTAATGCTTTTACGCTTCCTAAACGATAAAACATATGAAAAATGAATTAATATCTTAAAATTATGGAACGACTGATGTTCAGATCGGTAATTGGAAGCAGTCGAGAATTCTCGAACTTGTACGAGCAGCCACTGTGTCCTCTACAGCTCGCCAGTTGAGTTCCTATCTAGCGGACGATAATAGTTAAGGCCCAATGGGCCCTTCGAACAGGTTACTCGAGTCAACGCGCATTTGGTTTACAACTGCGTCTCCGTGCAGGGAGTACTGCTTTATTCTCTCATTTCTACTGCTTATCGCGTTGTACGGAGTCCGCTGATTTCATGATTTGGGGAATTTCCATTTACTATCACTTGATTTCGTGGCTCCGTGTTCTTAATGTACGCAACAGTGAATTACTCTAAGGGACGGAAGACTTGAGCGCCATCTGTTTACGAATCGTGAAAACTTTGTTCTCCAAGTTACTTTCTTTTAACTATCGTATTTTCTGAGGCAGAGAATGCGAACTGTCTCAGAATTTTCCTGCACGAGCGTGCAAAAGCACCAAAAACCCACATATTCAAAAATGCACCATACCACCCGGTTGCGGCTCACCTCCGTGTCTCGCAATGTAGCGCTACGCGCGTTATTGTATACTAGCAGGTCAAGAGTACTGTTCTAAGTTCGTAACTGGCTAAAACGGACAGTCAGTCTCAGACAGCTTCCACGATCGACAAAAATTTGATTTTTATTTCAAATATTTATCGACCGAACTTAAAAATTTTAAATGCTCTCATGATCTTCTCATTGAGAGGTTTAATAGTATGTTACAGGTTTAACATCATAATCCAAGCACTGAAGTTTAGCTGTGTGTACGTTTTGAGGCAGCGTAACTTGCAGCGCGCGCATCTTACCCATATTACACTGAAGCGCCACAGAATCTGGCACAGGCATGCGTATTCAAGTACAGATTTGTAAACAGGCAGAATACGGCGCTGCGGTCGGTGACGCCTGTGCAAGACAAGTGTCTGGCGCAGTTGTTAGATCCCATTTGCTGCTACAATGGCAGGTTATCAAGATTTAATCGAGGTTGAACGTTGTGTTATAGTCGGTGCACGAACGATGGGACACGGAATCTCTGACGTAACGGTGAAGGGGGAATTTTCCCGTATGACCATTTGACGCGTGTACCGTGAATATCAGGAATCCGGTAAAACATTAAATCTCAGACATCGCTGCGGGAGGAAAAAAAATCCTGCACGAACAGGACCAACAACGACTGAAGAGAATCGTTCAACGTGACAGAAGCGCAGCCCTTCCGCAAATTGATGCAGATTTCAGTGCTGGGCCACCAACTAGTGTCAGCGTGCGAACCATTCAACGAATCATCATCGATATGGGCTTTCGGAAATGAAGGCCCACTCGAGTACCCTTGATGACTGCACGACACAAAACTTTACGTCTCGCCTTGGCCCATCAACACCGACATTGAACTGTTTATGACCGGAAACATGTTGTCTGGTCGGACGAGTCTCGTTTCAAATTTTATCGACCGGATGGACGTGCACGGGTATGGAGACAACCTCACTAATCCATGGACTCTGCGTGTCAGCAGGTGACTTTTCAAGCTGCTGGAGGCTTTGTAATGATGTGAGAAGTGTGTAATTGGAGTGATATGGGACCCTTGATACGACTGACAGATGACACATACGTAAGCATCCTTTCTGATCACCTGTATCCATTCATGTCCATTGTGCATTTCGACAGACTTGGGCAATTCCAGCAGGGCAATGCGACACACCACACGTCCAGAATTGTTACAGAGTGGTTCCAGGAACACACTGAGTTTAAACACTTCCTCTGGTCACCAAAATCCCAAGGTATTAACATTATTGAGCATATCTGGGATGCCTTGCAACGTAGTGTTCCGAAGGGATCTCCACCCCCTCGTACTCTTACGCATTTATAGACAGCTGTGCAGGATTCATGGTGTCAGTTCGCTCCAGCACTATTAAAGACATTAGTCGAGTCCATGCCACGCCGTGGTGCGGCACTTCCGCGTGCTCGCGGGGTCCCTGCACGATATTTGGCAGGTGTAGCAGTTTCTTTGGCTCTTCAATATATATTTATCAAGTGTTTGGGAATGAGAGCATTTCGATACTTCCAAAGTATTTTACAAGTAATTTCAAAAATTTTCAAACCTTTTGTCGCTGACCACGTACAGAATGATGTAAGGAAAGAAGTTTATCGCTTACTACATGTTTCCTGTTGATGCAGCAAAAGTTCTTCAGGCACGATGTTTTAATTCGTTTCTTCTTTACTAGTAACTAATTGCAACACAATTTTCAGCCAGTATTCACATATACCACTCAACGTATCAGCAAAACTATATCGTTGTAGGACACGAACTTAACGAGATATGACAAATGTTGAGATGCGTCATGAACTACAATGTCTTCAACCATAAAGGTTTTACATGCTTCAAGTTGAATATTAAACACGTTAACTGATTTATAAAGCAATCAGACTTTTGAAGCTATTTTATACGTGAGAGTTCTAAACTAAGGAGGAATGTAGGACTGCGTTACAGTGTGAAATCGCTGAAATCTGAAGTTGTATGGTTGAAATAGATAACTAATACCACCACAAGTACGAAATGAGACCCCTGAACTTTATTATTAGTGTGAGCCGGTGCACTACTCTTATCCACAACTGCGCTTGGAGGTGCAGGGACAAAACTAATAATTAAATCTGAAACGGCAGTAACCTACCCGGCGGGCAGCACAGCTTGCGAGTTCGTGCAGCTGAAATACCGCTCCAACAAGGTGACACTACTGCAAATATCGAAGACTTCAGCATATGGTAGTCTTTCAGCTTGTTTTACGTCAAACTAGCATTTTTATTTCTTTTCAACTGGTTTTAAATTATATTTCACCAATATCTTCGTTTTTGCATACGAGATGGAGCTACAAATCGACGACAGATTTTTGAAGATGCAGTTTTCATTTCGTGCAAAATTTGACTGCTAGATCGACTTCTCGTTAGGCGCTATTCTACATTATCTAAGCTCTCAGCTGTCGTATGCTTATAAATTAGCTCATGCGACAGTCGGTCGTCATCTAAGGTCAGAATACGATGCTGAAATTGGGTTCGCAAACAAATCGGAGGCAATTGAAAAGCGATTACTAATAGCCCCGCACAAGGGGTCCTTCCTGTTTTGTTGTTGTTGTTGTTGTTGTTGTTGTTGTTAAGAGAGACTCCAGGTGGAGACGTCAAATAAATCATTTGCTTTGGAGCTCTTCATAGGTGGGCACTAGTCAAATTTTCAGACTACCACTATCAGTTTTGCCACAGCTGATGTTATCTTAGCTCCAAGAGGTGACGAAATGGAGGAAGCAAAAAGTGGCAAGTACACCATCGGTAGAGTATCTCAAGAATGGACCAGATTTTCCAGATAATCACCAGCACTTGGCAGAAAAGTGGAGAATATCGCCACATTCCAAGGAATAAGAAGGTTCCAGAACTGTTATTTTGGTTTAGCGAACATTAAATTAGGGTGGACAATATTCTTACTACTCGATAGAAATATTACAGTGCAGAAATTGGCAAAGGAAATCCGATTGCATCGCTCAATTGCCGTTCGACCTCTTCTACGAGCTGACAGACTGAGGAGATTTTGTTCTCGCAGTGTACCGTACTGCTTGACAAGGAGAAAGATTTTTTTAAGTCTTTTCCCATCGTATTATGAAGAATATAGTCAAATAGCACTTTAAAAGCTAAGGATCATGATCTTATTAACTACGGTGTTCCAAAAGAGTTTATTTTAAATCTTGGTATTAAGAAGAAATTAACCTGGTGCAGTTTCCTTCGCCCTAAGGAACTGTTGAAACGTGTGTTGTGTGAACCACGAAGAACAGTGGCTGAGAAGTGGTACACCAAAACAATGGTTGGAGACTATTTTAGTAAGACCGTGATTTGTGGTTTGTGCTTTCACTGATAACGTTCTAGGATATCGCTTAATAACTTTGACCAGAAAAAAATGGTTCAAATGGCTCTGAGCACTATGGGACTCAACATCTTAGGTCATAAGTCCCGTAGAACTTAGAACTACTTAAACCTAACTAACCTAAGGACATCACACACACCCATGCCCGAGGCAGGATTCGAACCTGCGACCGTTGTAGTCCCGCGGTTCCGGACTGCAGCGCCAGAACCGCACGGCCACCGCGGCGGGCAACTTTGACCAGACTCCAGAACAAAAAAGATTAGGCCTTAACATCCCGTCGACGACGAGGTCATTTGAGAAGCAGCACAAACTCGTAATGGAGAAGGAATCCGACTTGACACTTAGCGATTTAGGGAAACCATTGAAACTTACTCTAATTACTTAGTTCCCCGATCTAGCCCCGTATTACTGAGGACTCGGCACAGTAGGATTTCATGTTCTATGCCTGAAATGCCTATGGACGCGGATGTATCTAGCTGCCACAAGATTCTAAGAGAAAACAATTTTTTTTATTTGTTGCTTCGAGGAAGAGTTACAGTAAATATGCTGGAAGTTTTGAGAAACGTAAAATAAATGCAACTATTTCACTAAGCTCTCTCGTCACGTTTTTGCACAGTATTGTCTCATTTTAACTGACTGGAATAAAAGGTCAGAGCTATTGTTACCGTTGAACGTAAATTCATAGCAGCTGACCACATTCCATCAATACATCACAGTATAACAATCGCATTTGTTGTGAGTAGTAACTGAACTACGTAACCAGTTCAAGAATAACGTGCCATATGAAGTATGAACTGTCCTCGATTCTTAACGTTTTAATCTTAAACTTCCGCCCTTTCGGATTTTTTTTCCTTTTGCGGATTATGGACTTACTAAGTAATTACGAACGTACCCTCTTGATTAAACGTGGAATATTTTAAACTAAACTTTACAATTACGTTACAGAACCTTTCTCAACCAATTTGAAGACGATGCATTATGGAGTACTTTGAAATGAATTCGTTTAGCTTTTGCTGGATGCTGCGTTACTATGAAAGCCATGAAAAATGACTGCTAAGCATACTATTTTTCTGGCATAATGAAACTAGTCTACAGGTTTGGAATCACTTTCGGCTGCACGGCTGTTGACAGGGCGCTTCCGAGCAAGTTGTTATTGAACTTTTAATAGTTAAATACACGAAGGGCGTCCATCATACCACAGTTCGTAGGGGGCGAAGGGCTAGATCTGGGGGTATCGTCTATTTTTAATATTTTGGAAGACGAATGACGTCTTCTAAGTACCCATAAAAAAAGTTCCAGTTCCGCGCCTGTTAAAAACCTGCATAATACCGACTTCTAAATTATTTTCTTGAAGGAAAAACACGTGATTACACTACATTCTCTGCTTTCCCCGAGAGATATGGGGCGAGGCGGAGGGAAAAGGGGGGGGGGGGGGGGCGGAGGCGCCCGCGAGCACTAAGATTTCTTTCGGAACTAAACCTGAAACATCAGTTTTATTGCGACAAAACTTACCTTAGCAGAAATTTTTATTTTTATATGAAAAATATACTCAAGATAAAAATATAGTTATAAATAAAAGGGATAAAACAGTAGTCTGTTGACGACCTTTTCTCGTTAGCATTATTTCAGATTAAGTATTTTGGAGTCATTGTTGTAGCAAAACATGTTACATTATGCAGTGCGTGTGTGCGCGCACGCCGTTTAGTGTCGCCTCCATTAATATTACGCAGGAATGGACGCAAAACGTACACATTGTATCCCAAACTGTCTTGCTAATACTAATAATAGTCTTCAGAACGAGATTTTCATTCTGCAGCGGAGTGTGAGCTGTTATGAAACTTCCTGGCAGATTAAAACTGTGTGCCGGACCGAGACTCGAACTCGGGACTTTTGCCTTTCGCGGGCAAGCGCTCTGTCATCTGAGCTACCCGAGCACACGAAAGGTAAAGGTCCTGAGTTCGAGTCTCGGTCCGGCACACAGTTTTAATCTGCCAGGAAGTTTCAATAATAGTTTTATCCAATGCTCAGCCGCGCGGTCTAAGGTGCCACGCACGGACTGCGTGGCTCCTACCGCCGGAGGTTCGAGTCCTCCCTCGGGCATGGATGTGTGTGTTGTTGTTGTTGTTGTTGTTGTTATCACAAGTTAGTTTAAGTAGTGTGTAATCTAGGGACCGATGACCTTAGCAGTTTGGTCCCTTAGGAATTCACACACATTTGAACACTTTCTAATGCTCAACAATAAAATTCATAGTCTTAATGATTTTTAACATTATGTACACAGGAAACAAACTATGAAAGAATTGTTAAAAAACAAGGGATGGTGTGGATACCCTGTTCACAAGTGACGGACATATTTACGCTTCTTGCGACACGAACTCCTTTCTTATTATGCTGCGTGTCTCCTGCAATCGATAAACGTAGAAATTATTTAAGAAGTAGCCTCGGTAATATGTACAAGCAAAGTGGAGGAACACAGGCGAGTGACGCCAGGAAACGGTGGCTTAATGGCAGAACTTGCCTTTAGTGGGATCTCGCCCTGTCTCCAGTAACAGGTTTTTGTTTACAGTGCTAAAATAATCTGCGACGTTATTCAAACGAAGAAACAGTCAGCTAATACTGTGTAGCGCGCCTAGTTGCAGAAAAGTAACGCAGTGACCAGTTAAACACTACAAGAAAATTGTTTTGAATATAGCTCCTTTTCCGGTACAATCACACATAATTTCAATAACAAATTACTAGTTTTGGCCGTTACCAGTCAGCTTCGAATTATAAGACGAATTACTGAAATTGAGTGTGACTGTACCGAAAAATAAACTACCTTCAACACAAACATCTGATCACTGACGTCTCCAGTACCACGCAAATGTACTTTCCAATTAAGACTATTTGTTAGTAGATTTAGCTCCCTGTCTAACCATTTCCCCAACACGATTGTTGGTAACGTATGTAATTAAGCCTCCATCTCTCTGCCCCTTCGTCTGTCATTTATATCAAATATCAAGATTGGTGTAATTTAATGTCTTTTCTTCATTACACGTACGTTCATCATTCTCCCGGACAACACAAATACTTTGCGAATCTTCCTACATATTACATAAACACTACCAGTTACTTGGAACAAAATAATGTCCGGAAGTGAATATCTGGTAATGTTTTGAAACCATTCAGCAATTTCATCACGTGAGATCGGCGTTTTTTGCGTGGATATCCTCGTAGAAAAAAAAATTCTCAGTTTACTTGTCGCGTCGAATTCGTGTAAATTCTCGAGCTTGCGAGGTAATTTCCTACGAAAGAAAAACGCAAGTTCCTCCAATCATGAGACATGTATTTGAACATGCCCTTTGGAGTCCTCAAAGAAGGAAATGCAACAGGTGTTGACATTAGTGCAGAATTTCTGAAAAGTTTAGGTAACAACATGAAAACCAATTAGAATAATGAATGACTACTACGAAAGAGCAATCATGCCGGCAGACTTCACACAATTACAATCATTATCGTACCCAAAATAGGAAAGGCAATTGACTGCACCAATTAAAGAACACTACCAATGTTTCCATTTGCCTCCAAAATACTCAATATAGTTAAGAGCATGATAAAAGGAAAAGTACTTAAGTATATTGGAGAATACCAATCTGGATTTAGATTATGGCAGAGGCAGAGGGGCAAGAGATTTTTGCCTTGCTCGTGCTACTGGAGGTAAGTATGGATATGAATAGAAGTTACCTTCATTGACTTAGAAAAAGCTTTCGACAATGTAAAGTGCGAGCTCCTCTTGAACTATCAAAAATAGGATTTGCCTGGAAAGACAGAAGAATGATTAATCAACTGTATCAGAAGCGAACCACAAAAATAAACCTCAATAACGTAGAGGAAGAGTCCAAGATTAGGAAAGGAGTTAGATAACTATGACCCCTACCTCCATATTTATTTAATGTGTTCACTGAGGAAGTTATTCAGTTAATGAAAGAGGAGACAAAGGGAATAAAAGCCAAAAGTGAATGGATACGTTGTATTAAATTTGCTGATAACATCGTCACAGATGCAAGCTTAAAAAAATAAAAAATAAAAATGCTGCAAGTCCTATTAGACATTCTTAAATTACGGAAAATAAAAGTGAACAAACGGGGAAACAAAAGTAATGATACTACGGAAAAGTATGGGAGAAGTTAGAACTAATGTAAAAATTTATGGCGTCGAAGCTGAACAGGGGTAATTTTGTCATCTCGGTAGCATAATCCCAGGAAAATGGATGCGTAATGGAAGTGAAGGATATCATTGGCAAAGCATGCGTTCATGACCCAGAAAAACATTTTAACCAGCAAACATACTAACACAGATATCAGAAAATCCTTTGCAAAATGATGTCTATGGTATACACTGCTCTACGGAAGTGAAAGTTGGACTCCGGGTAGATTGGAAAGGAGCCGACTTTTAAGCTGCTGAAATGTGGTATGGCGGAAAATGACGACAACGAGCTAGACGGAATGATAAAACCAACCTGGAAGTCTTGAGGGAAGTTAACAAAGAGAGGAGATTAATAAAGTAAATGGAAAAGAGAGAATTTACTGGATATGTCACCACCACCACCACCACCACCACCACCACCACCACCACCACCACCACCACCACCACCACGTTCCGCGGAACAATGTGATACGAACGTATTTATTCATGGAGCGAATCAATACTCAGTTAACAGAACGCTAATTAGAACATTTCTAAATAAAAGAATTAAGGAATCAATAAGGCGAAAAATTTGAGAATATACGATTAAACAGCACTCGCCAGAAAAATATGTACTACTACTGCGAGGAACTGTCGTAAAGACTAAATGTACCTTCCAACTCATATTTGAAGATTTAATGTTTACCATTCCATTTTTTCCGTTCTGTTGTATGCCTACTGAAAATTAAACCTGGTAAATAGCGTACACCTATCCGTACAACAATTAACGAAGTTTTATCCACGTGAAAATAGCTTTCCTCATGTTAATGGAATGAATGCTGTGTTTCCTTCTGAATGAGTCACTATAAGCAACAAAAAATTACACGATATTGAAAAATGGCCTGCACGGAGCTCGCAAACTGTCACAGCAGACCTGCGGGACCGCCATTTTCTGTGCTAATAATATTATATTATTCAGTACCGTAGCAGCTCTTATACGAAGCTTGGAGGAAATGGAACGAGCCAGTGACAAGCCGAAGCTTTGAGACTGTCTGGGCGTTTTCAGTTAACAAACTGGTATCGCTTTGGTCGAGAAAGACAAGGATCGACATTTGATTCACAGTATGGCACACAATCACCACAGAAATCCCTTAACGGAGAGTAATTTAATTCTGAAAGTTTAAACAATCAAGACGTTAATACATGTAGTCTAATGCTTTCCCAACTTCTTAAATCGGGGGAGGGGGGGGGGGGGAGAATCGTACGGGTTTTATTTATCTACAAAAAGTAAAGTTGCGAAAATATTATTTGTATGCGAGGACATGTCTGCAGCTATGCTACACATTGTGATCCCCGCGCCATAGTACCGTAGCACGCCACTGGATGAGACAAAACACGGTGGTGCAGCCCAGTAATGTCTTAGAGTAGCGTGCGATAATTCGATTTCGGCAGAAGCGGACACGGCGTAGATGGGCCTGGCCAATACACGAGGCCTTACTCTAGCTGTCTCGATTGTCTGTACCATATCACGAAAGACCAGCGCCACTGAAACTTCACTATACGTTACCTAGAAGGCACAAATTTTCTTAGTTCATATAATTTTGGCTAAACTGAATCCGTCTGCGCGTTATGGAGAATATTTTAGAACGACCGTGATGAATTAGAGGCGCTCTGTCAGTTGAAGCTAAAGGAACATGGTATCTTCTGTCACTCAACTGGCGCCAATAGTTTGCAGCTAAACCAACGAAACAGTCGACAGTCACCATTTTTGGCAAAAAAAAAAGCGACACTCACTCATTCCTTTATTATCCTCTCGAAGCGTTCTGTAGATATGAGCATGAAAACCGTTCAAGCGTACCGAACGAACAAGCAGTGCACTTTTAGAATCTCAGAAGTACTTCGTGATTTAACTCGAAAAAAATACGCGCAAATGTGTACACATTGAAAAAATTCCTCGTATTTTTTTTTAGTTATACCATTCATTTGGTACGTGTTAGTAAAGATTTGTAGGAATACAAAGGAAATGTTGTGTATTACAAGTACAAAAACAATACACTGAGCTGCGTTTTGTTGTTGGTGCAGCATTTAATGCATGAACTGACCATTCGAATATGTCCCAAATGTCCGATGGGAATCGTGTCGGGTGATCTGGGTAGCCAAATCATTCGCTCACATTATCCATAATGTTCTTCACAGCAATTATGAACAACTACGGGTCGCTGACATGGAGCATGGTCACTCACTAGAATTCCATCGTTGTCCGGAAACACGAAGTCCATGAATGCCTGCAGATGGGTCTTAAAGTAGCCGAATATTACTGTTTCCAGTCAACGATTGGTTCACTTGGACCAGAGGACCCAGCCCATTCCATGTAAAAACAGCACACACCATTACGGAGCCTCCAACAGTTGGAGCAGCATCCTTGTTGACCACTTTTACCAATAGCTTCGTCGGGTCTGCGCTACACTAGCCCTACGGTCAGCTCTTACCAACTGAAATCGGGACTCATCTGACCAGGCCACCCTTTCCGAGTCGTCGATATGCTCACGAGCTTAGGAGAGGCGTTGCAGGTGATGTGCTGCTGTTAACGAAGACACTCGCGTCAGTCGTCTGCTGCTCTAGCCCATTAACCCCAAATTTCGCCGCATTATCCTATCCTAACAGATAGGTTCGTCGTGCGTCCACATTTCTGCCGTTATTTCACGCAGCGTTGCTTATTTGTTAGTACTGAAGAAACTACGCAAACGCCGCTGCTCTCGGTCGTTGAGTGAAGGCCGTCAGCCACTGCGTCATCCGTAGTGAGAGGTTAGTGTCCTGACATGGCAGATATCGGAATAATGAATTCCCTGACGATTTCCGAAATGGAATGTCCCACGCGTGTAGTTCCAGCTACCATTCCGCGTTCAAAGTCCGTTAATTGGCGTCGTGCGGCCATAATCATAGCGGAAACCTTTTCGAATGAATCAGCCGAGTACAAATGACAGCTATGCCGATGCACTTCCCTTTTACATCTCGTGTACGCGATACTACCGCCATCTGTGTATATGCACATCATCATCCCGTAACTTTTCCTCAGTGTGTTGTTGCCTGCAGTTCTGCTTTAAAACTGCGTTGCAGATTCAAAAAGTTACCACGGATGATTACACACAACGCTGTGTGCTTGTTAATAGAGCTAAAGCACAGTGCTAATAAGGAGAGCAAATATTGTTACAGGCGCCTAAGTGCTGCACGCGCATCCACAACACTGCGCTGCTGTCAAACAAATCAGTTGCTGTTTAATAGTAGCTTTCTTGTACACAGCCCCTCTCCCTTTCCAACCCTAAGGAGCCACGACGATATCTTACATCTTGCACGACCCAATCGAGATCGACCAATAATTCCTTCGCGTGCAGACTCATTTTACTCGCCTCCACCAAAAGTGGTCTGCGTTGAGAAATACTGCCAGTCGTCGATGAAAGAGTGAAGTAACTAGTTTCACGTCGCCTGAAATGGAACTCATAAAGCCGTCAGGAGCCGCCATTTTTATTTCTCCGCGTTTCCAGAAATGCGGAAACAGACGTGCCGAGAGTAAGCACATCGTGGGTCTGAGAGAACAGCGACAAACGTGCAACGACTCGCTTACTTGAAAAAGTACTTTAGGAAATTATCTTGCCACTTTCTCTGTATAGCTTCTCTTCGGTTTAGAAGCCACAAAGAATGACAAGACATTAACATGTGTGTGCTAATAAAAACCAACCATCGCAGTAATGCTTAAAGGAATTTTGCTACTAACGTTTTTATGGTATAAACTTATTGAGTACCTTTTTTAAAAACTCAAGATGCTAGAATGATGAACAGCACATAGCAATCAGTCTCAGTAAAAAAAAAAAAAAAAAAAAAAAAAAAATATTTTCCATGATTGGTTTCCGACCGAAGTATACCTTTAAACGGCGGCAAACAGTTATTGCGTAAATAGCATAGATATGACTTCAAAAGATAAGGTCACAACAAAAAGATCGCGAAAGCACTGTAGTCTTCCTGTTCTGAGTTACAGCACCGTCCTCCACACCACCTTCAGTCCACACGGTCGCAATTACAGATCAATCGCTGGAAGCAGTTACACCCACAAAAGATCTAAGAAGACGTGCGCGGAGCGATTTCCAGTGGAACAATCACCTAAAACTAATTGCAGGAAAGACAGACCTCAGACAAGAGTCACTGGAAGAATTCTCAAGAAATTTAGTGTGCCCACATATGAGGTATCTTCCGAAACAACCGTTCGACCAATATTAGAATACTGCTCCTCAATACAACATCCGTACCAGATAGGATTGATAAGGAAATAGAAAAGAGCAAGATCCTACTCGCACACAACCACTCTTTAATATTACTCGTTATAAAATCCGTAGCACACACTACGGTCACTGAAGAGTTCTGTAACCTGAGATTGCACTAACAATGTGTGCGCGCGAGTGTGTGCGTGCGTAAAGTCTATTAAAATTTCACTAACGCCGCACAAATAAATTTCAAGCTAATTTTAAAGTGAACAGTTCCTAGCGAAGAAGCCTAGAACAGGGTAATCCTTACTGCAATCTAAAATAAGTATATACTGAACTTTAAAACTAAATTGCTCCATATGGCCTAACGCAGAACAATACAAAAATGTCTGCATACCTCATTGTGCGTTAGGCCAATTGGTTCCCTTGTAATTAAAGCATCAACTCTAACCTCCATACTATAAAAATCCTGAGAGGGCAAAAGGACGAGTTTCTGTCATTGCGCGCTTTGCTAAGTGGAAGCGAAAGAGTTTTCTCATTTGCAGATGAAATCAACCTCTGATTTTGACAGTTTAACGACTTTTGTTAGTATTACAGATGTTACACAAATTACTCCGAAATTTACAATATCAATGCAACGCTCGTTTTTGTATTCGGCCATTTAAAACTGTAAAAAAACAGTCTGAAACATTGCATTGCTTTTTCTTTCTACAAGAGACAAAATTGCATGTCTTTAGTAACTTCCTGTATTGTTGCACTGCCAAGTATTTAGTTTACTGTTTGAACGGGAGAACAAAAAAAACTTAGTTTTCTGACGATTTCTCAAAAATACGTTTGAAATGTTTTATTGTGCTTTTCTGAGAATATTTTTCGTTACTTTACGTAACGTCCGGTTTTTAAACAAAAGAAGAATTTATGTTTTTTGTCTTCTTGATCCAGCAGATAGCAAAATAATATCAGACAAGCATAATATACTAAAAACTGAGTGAGGTAGTGAGATAGTAAAATTCATTTGTACCAAAATCTCCGCCATTCATTGAGTTTTAAATCTAAGAGCCAACTTATTTTTATCACATAATACCCTTATTATTCTGTTCGTATTATTTAGACAAACAAGTACTGTCAAACAGAAGGCCATTAGCATTTTTTGATATCACTCCCTAGCTTCAGTCTGTAAATTCTATGGTTTACTCTCTGAAAATGTGCCCGCAAAATTCTTATTCTCTTAAATTTAACCATGGAACCAAATATCACTTCCTTTCACGTAACTTTCGTTGCAACCAAGTGCTGCACAAGATTTCACCGTCGTTACGAAGAAGCAGTTACTGAAAATAACTACAAATAAGATAAATTTTACAGTACTTCGTAAGTCGCCTGTATATTGACACCGCAGCTAGTCGGCCGATAAAAATGTTGCTGTCAATATAACGTTAGGCGCGGCCTGGTTCTAAGGGCGATGGAGAGTACTCATTGCAGTGAAGCAAAAGTTTTCTGTTTCAGCCATTCTTGTCTGTTCCCGTTAAAATAATGCTTCATTCAATTAAGAACAATAATTAAAAATGAGTCTACGTACATATATTTCTATTCGCGAATCAGTTCCGATACAAAACAAATGTTATAAATGGCATACAATAGGGTAGAGACTGAAAAACTGAGCATACTTTCCTACTTCATAGTCAGCACAAAAATAACCGAGAGGATAACATTTGAATGGTTTGCTGCTGTTCCCCCGTGTACAAATAATCATACTACTGAATTACTCAATGCATCACAAAAACAAAGAAGCATCCAGAAGAGGATAACGAAACTAAATTTCACAGAATGAGAGTATATACTGTTATTTCAGTGATTACAAAATCGAGTCAAATTTACGACGAACTTGGCAGTATGAGGCCAAGTATCACTGTAACGTCGCAACCCATCTAGCCAGGCTGCATACACTGATTCAGTTGAGAATCTTGCCGCCGTTACACTCTCTCCAGAGGCATCCTGTACCGCAACTGCCGCAAATGGTCCTTGATATCCTGGCTACTGCATTGGGTCCGAGTTGGCACCACACATGTTCTATCGGGGACAGATAAGGGGATCCTGCTGGCCATGGGAGTACCTCAAAATCCTGCAGTCAGAGGCGCGCCATGTGTGGAAGAGAACTGTCCTGTTCAAAAGTGGCACGAAGACAATATCACATGAGAGGTAACACACTAGGACGAAGGAAGTTGTGACGAACCATTGTGCCATCAAACACTCACGATCACTAGCAACTGTTACCTGAAGTCATACCCCATCAAATCTCGATGAGCAAGAGTCTACTGCAGTCTTTAATGACAATTTCATTGTGCCAAAATGGGAACACTAGGGGTCGTCTGCTAGGGAGTCTCATGTTCAACAATGTGTACATAACGGTATGGTTCGAAACACTTGTGCCTGCACCAGTATTTTACTCTGCCGCCAGATCTACCACAAATCGTCGCCTATCCTGCTTTACAGAAGGGCCCAACAATCTGTCTCCACTTTCTTTGACAAAGTGTGGACGTCCGACGTCTTGCAGCCGACTCACGGTTCCGCCATCCTTCAACCACTTACCACAGATGCTCACGGCCGTAGCGCGCGAACAGCCGACTAGTCTCGCCGTTTCCGAGGTGCTCATTGCCAAGCGCCGGGTCATAATCGGTCCTCTGTCAAAGTCCTTTATGTCAATGAATTTTCCCATTTTTGTTGTATATCGTCGCCAGAATGGTCCCCCATTCGTCTCGTCTTCCCTTATATGGCCCACTTTCCTTATCGCGTCTCATGTCCGCAAGGCCACCAAGCAGCATTCAGTCACGTGGTGGGCAGTGGTCATAGTATTTTGGCTCAGCCGTGCAAGTGGCATTGTAGAGCCGCTGTGGGTGTGGTTGCGAAACGCATATTGTATCCCAAGATTACAATTTTGGAAAATCTGACGTAGGCATGTGGTCCCTCGAATCCTCCCCCCCTACGTTTTCACAGGTACTGACGTCTTCGTCGGCGACTCATTAAAACCCGTTATTTTTTACCTTTCGAAACAGTTTCAGAGAGATGGTGTAGTCAAAATGAGAAATAAGGAATAAGTATGAAATCATACATTCCAGCATAATCTCAGGGATACGCAAGCAGCCAAACAGACGAACGACTAAAGGGGAACTTAATAGTAATTTCAGAAAATGAAGCGAAACTGTCGTCATGGGAATTTAATATTGCAGTTCTCTAAAGCTAATCAAATGAAGAAACTTTCACTAGAATTCCTTATGCGTAAATTCCGCGAATTAGTATAAATTGTATGCCAGAGAGTATTTCTTTGTACCATGTATTACGGTTTCTCCCTCTCCCATCTACGGACGGACTTTGTTGTTTCTTCTTCCAAAGTGCAAAGATATTAATGTTGGACTGGCCGGCCGATGTGACCGAGCGGTTCTAGGCGCTTCAGTCCGGAACCGCACGCCTGCTACGGTCGCAGTTTCGAATCCTGCCTCGGGCATGGATGTGTGTGATGTCCTTAGGTTAGTTAGGCTTAAGTAGTTCTAAGTCTGATGACCTCAGATGTTCAGTCCCATGGTGCTTAGAGCCATTTGAACCATTTGAAAGTTTGCCTGACAAAGTGTCAATCAATAACAAATGATCAAAAATTATCAATAATACCTTAACACGGCAGGTTAAACTAAAACCTCAAGGAAACTAAATCTTATTAAACACCGACTTCAGGCGAAAAAAGTCCAAACTAATGTGCATGTGCTAATGACAAAGACGAGAATCCAATGCCTTGTTACTTTTATGTTCAGGACAAAAGAATAAAAGCAAATATGGTTATGTTTGAAAAGCTGCAGATAACATTTTGATAAAAAGAATTTTTGTAACGACCTTCAACAGAAAACTTAATAACTCAAATGCGCAATAATATGAAGGAAAAACACTGCCAGGGTTTAGAGGAAAGTGTACGCCGAGAGTAGCTATAACCAATGAAACCACTTGTGGAAGACGACACATGGAAGTTTGGGTCTGGCCGTGAGTCGTGTTCGGATAGCCGAAGGGATTAAGGTGACCGTTCGCGAGAAGCGGGACATCCGGGTTCGAGTGCCGGTCCGGCAGAAATTTCCATTGTCATTCCATTATACAGCCACAAGTGATTAATTTTCTCAACTGCGAATACATTTCTTGTCTTTCATGGCAGCCGTAGTCGCCGCAGTGAAACGTACTTTTTCAGAACAAAGGCACTGCAACTTCGTACCTGGAATTTAATACCCGCTTGCCCCTTAAGCGCCGGCCGAAGTGGCCGCGCGGTTCTGGCGCAGCAGTCTGGAACCGCGAGACCGCTACGGTCGCAGGTTCGAATCCTGCCTCGGGCATGGATGTGTGTGATGTCCTTAGGTTAGTTAGGTTTAACTAGTTCTAAGTTCTAGGGGACTAATGACCTCAGCAGTTGAGTCCCATAGTGCTCAGAGCCATTTGCCCCTTAAGCTGTACTGATCAATATGTCAGACGCGAAATGTAATACTAACATCTTCCGTTTAATTCAGACGCAGGTTGCAGAGTGACTACGTAAGGTGCCAAGAGGAAACGTGAGTCAGGCTCGGCCTGGACAGTGCTAGGGCAACTCAGCTAACATCCGACGGACTCCACGGCAGCCAGTCTGCGTGGCGAGGGACGAAGAGGAACACACAGTCTGATTCCAAATAAAGCCAAGGCTACTCAAACGAAATTCCAAAGACTTTAGTCAGTATGCCCTGGGCCTGTAACTTACTCTCACAATTTCAACATTATTTCATTCTCGGCTAGCAATGCTTTGAAACACAAAACCCTATAGGTAACTGTACATGAAGAGTGTTAACAGACAAAACCAACTGTACAAAAGGCAGATGCCAGTTCAATTCATGGGAACAATCCTCAGAATATGTACTCCACCGACAAAGAAGGTGGCCTACCAGATGTGACAGACACCGGGAATAGAGAAGATAAAAAAGCCACAGGGTTTCTCACAGCTTCATTTAGTACCCGTGAAATGCCCATCTCTGAGTTTACAGTTAAATTTCCGAGAGCGTATGTTAATAGGAGCGTCAAATAATCTTTCTCCCCGTCATAACAAGAAACTGCGAGAAATTAGAACTAATACCTAGGTTTGCCGAAAATCATTCTTCCCCCGCGCCTCTCGCAGTTGGAACAGGAAAAGTGGAACTCTCACTGTTGCACAAAGTAACCTCCGCCACAGTGCACAAGTTAGCTTGCAGACTATAAATGTAGATGCAGCGATCTCGGCATTATTAATGTTACACGTGTTCCCGAGGATAAAGAAACATTCACGGTTTTATTATCCCCCACAATTTTTCCGCACCTGACTTTAGGTATCACAGAACAATTGAATCGACATTTCATATTTAAGTCTGAAACTGTATCTTGTGTAGTATAATTTATTTATATCCCTGAACTTTCTGTTGAAACTTAAGTGCCTGTTGCTAATTAAGTGTGAAGGAAATAGCACAGCTGCTAACGTTTTGCTTTTGACGTTTTGTACTTCCTTGTCTTCAGGACAATAATCAACTGATTACTGCGTGGCAAATGTTTACAAAGTAAATGACGATGTGAAACTACGAAATCGGAAATTTGTGGTAAGTTACTACGGGACCAAACTGCTGAGGTCATCGGTCCCTAAGCTTACACACTACTTAACCTAACTAACTTACGGCAAAGACAACACACATACCCAAGCCCGAGGGAGGACTCGAACCTCCGACGGGGCGAAATGCGCGCACCGTGGCAAGACCCCTGAGACCGCGCGGTGTGAAACTAAGACCCATATTCGCTAAAATAGGGTGAATTACTTTTTTGTTATAGTTTGACGAACCTAACCCAGATCATACGACTTCATGATTTGCTACAGAATTTTCAGGCAAATAAACGTTATTAAAGAGGGAGCTAAGGGTTTTGTGAAGCTCTCTGTGGAGAATTTCAGCTAGAAATAATCATTGATTTCCTCAAGGCAGGAAATCACCTACCACAACCAAATTATTGTCTGCCCATCACTATGAGGGTCCCTGCATCTAACGGACCGTAACGAAAATTTTAAGCGCTATTCAATGTGTGAGCGCAACTACTTCATGAGGTATCATCCGATTTTTCAGAAAAAATGGCCCGCTTATTCTTTTGTTACTACATTTCGATGCTCCTCGGTCATGGCCGGCAGCCGATGTAGCTGACGTAGTATGAATTATTTACCCTTTAACGATCATCGCACAGTATCAGTTTCGGAAAGCGATTGACAGATGCGGCACCAAGAAAGGCATGAGAAGACAGTTGAAGACAGTTTCAAGTTGTTCATATTGCCGCACTGTTTCCTCCTTACAGAATAAGAAGAGGCAGGAGTACACCCAACGGCCATTTCTACGCAGAATCATTCCATTACTTTAGACGCTAGAATCAGGCAGCGTCTCTGGACCGGCTGGTTCGATTAACAAATGATCGCATTATTCGCGAATATTAAACATCTGAAAATTTATACACCCAAAGAAGTGAACACTGTAGCTATTCTCGGTACGCTATCGAACTTAGGCGAGCATGTAAAACAAGGAAAAAAACTTGCGGGATACCGACTGCCCAGTATGTCAACCATCCGGCAGCAAAATCCCTGGAAGACATTACTCGAAAGAAGTTTGATATGCAAGGAAGAAAGCTCTATACAGGAGGACGACAATCCTGTTGCTATAGCTTCGCGGCTTATGAAGGCATGATATGAAGTCAGCCAGTTTTTAAATTTGATACCTTTTTTTCTGTACAACTGCAGGTTCACCAGATCCAGGTGTTGCAGGGACATTTTCTGGCCCATGTGGAGCTACGAATCGTCGTGACTGCATAGCTTCTTGGTGTCCAACACAAGTTCACTCCAATAACTTTAATCTTAGCCAGCTTAAGACGCACACTATCTAGATGCACTTGGTTTCGCGGTATACTTTACTGTAACGTCTCCATTTGATGAGACTGCAGGGGCTCGAAAACTAGTTAATAGTACATAAATCTTATCAAATACGAAAAGCGACTGGTTGCATATCATAGCTACATAAACCCCCAATTTAGGTCACAGCTGCAGTCCGTCATCCATGAATGTTATAATTCTACTCAGCACTACCCACCAAATCAGGCGATATGTACCTTTTACAGTTGTGCGCGCCGTCAGAGTCAAAATACTCCACCTAACGCTCTATTTTGATGTACAGTAATAACACCTAACTTATTAGTCTCAATCATCATTCGTTGTGACAAGCATCTGTTTTCACATAGAAAAACAATCACATGGGATACATAAAATAACGGACTTGTTTTCGTAACCTTACAAACTGCCGTGATTTATTTATTTATTTATTTATTTATTTACTTACTTACTTACAAGAGGAGCTGATCTCCTGATTAGCCGTTTTGAGACAAATGCATTGAAACATTCTCAAGTTGGTGAATAACGCAAACAGCCACAAATACTTTTTAAATGCCTTATTTTACTGCCATAACCGGTTTCGAACTACCATATTCATCTTCGTACGGCAAATTTTTTACACAGATGTTTTGACCAACAGCATGTCATCTGTTCCCGCACTGCACAGGAAAATTGAGTATTTAGAGCAACTATGTAAGTTGTTTCATTAATAAAAATATGCCAAAGTGCTTGCATTTATCTATATATGACGCAAAATAGTTGCATTCATTTACATTAGTTCCAGTAGTTTTTGTGTTTTCCAAGTTGTTTTCCAGGTTGATGTACATGTTGTCTAATTCCACACAGAGTACACATTGTAAATAAATTACTGTGGCACACTTAGTAACGTGTATGATGTGTGAAATTCAATGTGGGAGCAGAGGAGATGCTTTTAGCCAAAAAATCTCTGTAACTAAAAATATTAGCCCTCCGAAGATGGGCATGTTAGCCCGAAACGGGGTATGGCATTAATGTAAAACATTTAAAAAGTATTTGTGGCTGGTTGCGTCATTCGCCAACTATCATTAACGGCCGCGGGGTTCACAAGATCCTACACGGATAAAATAACGCTCTTCAGTGTTTCGATATTTAACAAGAAATTAAGGTGTAAAAATACCTTGAAAATGAAGTGTTATGAGGCTAAATGAAATACTACCTGAAACTGAGTGGTTGGGAAGTGAGATACTTTAGCAAACTATATTTCCTTCCAGAATATTTGAAAGACATGCAGTGGATCCGCTGCGTACGCCACGAAAGTTTGGTGGTACGCCGAAGTTAATTTACAATACAGAGTACGGAAAAAAAATACGTTGTTGCATCATATACTACAACTACTTTTACACTTTTAAAAAGAAAGGGAACATGTAAAATCTTCAACGAAGTAATAATGATTAACGCTATAGTCTTTACGAATAATGCCATGTACGAAGAAAGAGAAGGAAGTCTTTTTGTCTAACAACGAAAGACCATTCCTCAATTTAAAAATGAATTTATTTGCAACGCCATGTCCTGTTGAAACAAAGTACACTTTCAACTTATTGCCAGTAAGTACAGAAAGGCAGTTAACTCTCGTTCGGGAAGATCTAAAACCACCGTCCGTCAACGGCTTTAGAACGTTTTATAACCACAAATTTCATTAAATGTTGGAAGAAAAAGTCTGCGGGTACCAAACATTACGAGTACGATGTATGTTCAGATCCCTCACTTTTCTAACCGCCGATCTATGTACACCGCCAAGTGCGCACAATTCTGGTGAGCAATATTTTTCTTTTATTGTCCAGACTCACTCTAACGGAATCTTAAAATGAATTTTGGCATACTTCTCAACAAACTTGGGGTGCATAGACAGTGGTTTATATTCACTTCATTACAATGTTCTGAATACTATCTTATGTTTGTGATCTGCATCTTTCCGTTGAGAGTGCCGTAAGCTTCCTGATGATACCAATCCCCCACAAGAACAAAATAATTCCCAGCTTCATCGGTCTTTTTTAACCCTTAATTTGCATACGTATTAAATGGTTACAGCACTGAATTTGTCTCTTTGAGAACTGCAGCTCTGCAATCTAAGAAGTACAAAGTAATCGTGAATAATTTAGATTAAAATTACCTCGGTGGTTACAAACCACGTCACACTTAACGAGCACCTTGCGATTGTTCGCTATGTGAAACAGGTTGTCAATCACTTAAAATTTCACGGGAAACGTTGTCTTACTATACATACACGATCTATACACTGCGCGATTATTTTTTTACGCCAACTTTTGCTAAATTACGAAGAAATAAGTTCCATAACCCATAGCAAGAGATAGTATAAAAGACATTTACAGTTACTGCTACTCGCACTTGACAAGAAAGCATAAATAAAAATTTGAACTGTAGCAACAAGTCACATTCTGTTTATATTACACCGAAAAAATTACTTTCGCAGTTCATCGATTTCTGCTATTGTCAGACTTTAAACGCTTCTTCACCGTTGCAACAATTGTGCAATACCTCACGTTGCAACTATCCCTGCTGATTTGATCAATACGCGGATTCTCCATGTTCCAGAACACTCTCAGATCGTCTGAGGTTAGTCGCAACTTTCACCACGTCAAGTTCAGACGCTACCTCGTTTTGCATACCGTCCTCCAATGCTTTGTCAGTCAGTCACACTCACTCACTCACTCACTCACTCTCTCTCTCTCTCTCTCTCTCTCTCTCTCTCTCTTTCTCGACAGAAACAAATCAAGCTGACGCAAGTTTTTAAGGAAACTTACCAATTTAAGTTGCTATTTAGGGGATAATATAAATCTCCAGCGCACTTATCTCTCTTCTAAATCGACAGTGACGTCATGGCCTTGTGATAGTGCCCTACGTCCTTGTTTTAACATTGGCCTACTTATGTGATACACCAGTTCCGCGTACATCCCGGCAAGTGAAATCTGGAGTTTGTTCGTTATACATACATTCACATACTCTTCCGGAGAAAACACTTCGAAGCTTTTACCGTGGGAGGAAACGGGGGGAGGGGGTCGTTCGGTAAAGGTTCAGTCGCATCAGTTGCACCCGTTGGTAACTTTCGCCAATTCTACTGGACCGTGCGACGGAGTTCTACCGACCGGTAACATCAGATGGTTAAAGATTGATCAACGAAATTTTACAGAAAATAGAGAAATTTTGTTTCTAAACTGTGCAGTTATTTGACATGTTTAACATGGAGTTTAATGTACCTTTCGTCTACATGTCTTGTGGAGAAGACCCCGCTGGCGTTACACTGCGATAACTATGAGGACAGGAAATACAAAGGAAGGAATACTGGGGATTAACGTCCTGTCGACATCGAGGTCATTAGAGATGGAGCACATGCTCTGATGGTGTCCAAGATGGAGAGGAGGGGGGGGGGGGGGAGAATCGGCCGTGCCTTTTCAAAGGAATCAGCCCGGCATTTGCCTGGAGCGATTTAGAGAAATTACAGAAAACCTAAATCTGGATGGCCAGATATGGGTTTGAACCGTCGACCTCCCGAATGCGAGTCCATTGTACTAACAACTGCGCCACGTCGCTCTGTGACAGGAAATCTACCCGTGCTGAATCACAGAGCCCTATTAGCACGTAGCGTGGAAACACACTAGCCATTCCTCTTCCAACCTGATGACATATCGCATAACGCGAACAAAGGAGGGCGTAGTGTTGGAGTTAGAACCGAATGACGGAAGCTGGTGTTAGATACCGTGTTCGAGAAACGACTGCCAACCCATAGATTGATGAGTTATTCAAATTCTTTTCTTACTATTCGTTTTATAACTTCAAACGCCTTCTTCTTGCCACAATATAATATTTATTTTGCATTTTATATTTCAAGGCATCTGCAGCGGAAGTTATGTATAACACCGTTTTCTTATAAGTTATAAATTTTATACAGTTCATTGTAAGTAAAAACGAAACAGTGCAATTCCTGAAAAAATTCAACTGAAGTTGTCTTTGATATAAAAAGCGAAAGCCATCTGGAACGTTCTGGAACCTACATAAATATTATACTGTATTACAGCAAGGAAAATACATGTGAAGTTATAAAACGATCATTATTATGCTTTCTGCGGGTTACCCCTGTCCACTCTTAAGCCTGGCTTATGTCGGAGACAGTGGAAGATAAGCGAACAAGTATTCGTAGACACTTCGCCAGTGTCGCTACCGTTCGCTTGTGTCTGAACAAGCGTTTACACTGGAGGGGACGGGAGAGAACACGAAATAACGAACAAATCTGCGTTATTATTTGCTGGCACTAGTAATTGGGACGCAGTATAGAACAGAATATAGTTAGAGTCACGATGCGAACCATGTACTGAGAGAGTATGATTTTGTATGGCGAGCGCACTGTTTTTGATGAAGTAGGCTATATTACGCAAGATTTAAGTTCGTGAATCTGTGCGTAAGTGTGGAAGTAGTGGAGTTAACACTGAATTGCTGCTGCAGTGCTCCTTAGTATTCGCTGGGTTCTCACTGCAACTGAGGAAGAAATTTAAAAACCGAACACTAATTATCGACGACCAAAACGACCTGAAGAAAGGCTACCACTTGCACTTTTGTTATCGGCAACCGCAGACATAGCCATTAGTGGTTGTTACGAATTTCAGTAATCTCAAGTATGTTTCTGATGTGTGCGACATATCAGAAGCATTTCAGGGATTTCATTGACGGGCGTACAAGGTTAGAGTGTGTCAAAATATGATTAATGAAATGTGAAATATAAACACGACACACAGGCTACTTGATAAAGTGTGTTATAAAGCTTTTCTGTTTTAGAGATCACATAACATCAACTCGGGTAACCCATTTTTATTCATAAAAAATCGATAACATGACATACACCAGCCATATAATTACATAGTGAATTCGAACCAAATACGGCAAAATGCAATTCGCTCACGCTCGCTTACCGCTTACACTAGAGAGAAATTTCGTCCTCTGATGCTGTTTCGCCTCTGTTTGCTCAGCTGTAAACCAGGCTTTACAGTACACGTCAGACGGCGCCAGGGATAATAAGAAAGCATTTATGACAGTGTATTGCGCGCATTTTACAGACATCCCCTATAGTGAAAACTAAAAATTATTTTTTAAGGTTGAACATTAAGTTCCTTACTATTTTACAAGGTTACGTAATGGAACACGTGAATATTATTAATGTACGTATGCCAGTCATGTGTTTTAATCGAACATGTACGAGAAACAGAGCACTATAACAGTTAAATATCAGTGTTGTGTGTGCTGCTTCTGTGACAGGAGGAGACTTCAGTTCAGGTGCATCATTCATAAATTTCAGTACATATACTTCGTAAATAGCAATGAAATTTATTTTTCAGTTTTTTTTTTTTACAGAAATTTTTCACTTTAAAGGAATGTGGCACTGAAACGTGTGTAAGGAGCCGTCAGCAATGCTGATAATTTTGTTGTTTGGGGCCACAGTGAAGTAATACTTTCATTTAAAAAGTTCCTCCATTTCACTGTACACATCGTTGATTCGGCCGTACAATTATGACGTCAGCCTCTGTGCGTTCATTGGGCATGATCTGCCTTCTACAAATCGTCAGAATATATTAAACTTTGTTATATAATGGTGTCACGCCATTAAAATGAGAACAAGTTCACAGATTGTCTAGCATTATACAACGAAGTTTAATACATCTGGACGAGGATTTCGTTTATAGGAGTGTGATCATGCCCTACATTATGGTATTTGAAAATGGCCAAAGGCCGAAATCATGCAGCAGAATAAAAGATCTATACCGTCTAGTGCCGGAAATTTCATTAAAAAATATTAGCAATGCGTTTGCATGTTTATAAATGTACTGGAGCTTTACTTAGGATCAGTTGTGGGAGTCTGGTAACGGTATTGGAAAACAGGAAAATTATTTCAATAATGTCAGTTTAGTCGTTGGCCGGTGTTTAATTTCTTATCTTCGTATTCAGTCACGTGCAGCCTAAATATGCCGCGTACCGACAATAGCTTTCAGAGAGCGAGTGCACGACATTTCCGGTTGACGTGAGAAGGAACGTATAGGCAGCAGCATGCCGCCGGCAGACGCGTGTGATCAACGAATGACGTCACGAGCACGAAAATCTCTGACTGCGCAGCGAAAGGTCGAGCCGTAGCGCCACAGAACCGGCAGGAGGCGGCCCGCTAGGCTGGCCGTGGGCGATCCTCGGTGGTGTCGCGATAACACGGCCGCGATACTGGCCAAGGACGGCGTCCTGTGCATACCGGGGCACGCGGCGGAAAGACGGCAAGCAAGAACCGGACAGCAGGCGGGGCCTAATTCCGACACGCCCACCTCTGCTATTGACAGCCTTAACAATGTTGGCGTAGAACACATCGAATAAAGTCTTCAGGAAGAGATTCGGACATTCGGACAAAACGCGTTTTCAATTCCTCAGTTTTACAGAATTGCGGGAAGGGTGGTTCAAAGTAACAAGGAGGGTAAGAAGGTACTTTCTCACGTTATGACTGGGTCGCGAGTGTCTGGAGGCTTCATCTCCTCCGCATACAAATGCAAACAATTCTTCTCTCTTTTGGATGGCGCCTCTAATACTGTCTGTCAAAACCGACTTGAGGTGGTGAACGTTTGAATGCATCGTTTAGCCAAAGTTGACCAAGATGCTGTCACCGAGTTTGACAATGGAGTTGGTAGGAAAGTGACGTCTTTCCCCAGCCGAACTGGTCCACATGTTGCGAGCGCTGTTCTTGTGAAAGCTGCTTGGACTCTTTTCGAGACTGTCCAATAGTTTGGTGCGCAATCGTTACCTGTTGGACGCGTCAAAATATACCGTCTACGAGTCTTAACCTTTCGCATTTCTTGCGTTTCGGCGTTACTGTACGGCGAGAAATTGTACGGAAAACAGCTCCCTTTCAGAAATCGTGCTCAAACTTCGGAACGTATCGACAGTCTCTCTGCTTCGGCTGTGAAGAGCTTTGAGCTGACACTTCATTCTAACGCCGCTTTGGCGACCCGATCAATGAACATCTGAACGTTCCAGTTCCAGATACATCCGTAAAAGCACTTATGCGTCTCATCTCCTGACAACACCGTAGAGATGAAGCAAAATTTCCTTGCTTCCGGTAAATTGATCATCCGGCTTTAAATTTCACTTTACAGCTGGAGAGTGTTCACCTGTCTTAGTTTTGAACACTGCCGTGGTGAATGCGCAGTAGCGAGAATAAAGCGAGGTGCCCTCTCGTGGCGTCCGTGCCTTGTGCAGACCGACGGAAGCAGTACATGTTAAGCTAACGACGCTGAGAAACGGCGCAGCATACCTGTTTGCCGTGCGGTGAGGAGATGACAGGAGAGCCGGTGGCCGGCAGAGCGCGATACTGAGCTTCGCAGCGGGAGGGAGGCGTGTGCGATGCACTGCTCTGGGAGGCCGGCGACGACTGTCTGCGCCTGGTTCCAGAGGTGCGCTCGCCCGGAGTCCGGCAGCGAGCGCCCATTGATCGTACGCTCGGGCGACTGCAGCGCCACGGCGCAGCCGCGGCACGCACGCGTACTGCCAAGTCGAGCGCGCAGCGGCGCTGACCCGCCGAACATCACGACTCCCTATACCGCTACTGTTGCACTCTGTGCACGAATCCCTTCCTCACTCCGTACACATGAAGAAATCAGTAAGCTCGCACGCGAGATACTGAGGATTGCGTGACCAATACCAACATTTTGTAACGCGTAGAAATCAGAATAGCGAAAAATTTAATATCGAAATAGACGAAGTTACAACATTGTGCTACACTTTCGAAACAAAAACACCACATCAGGGGAGAAGCTAGCACGACAAAATAAACGAAATGTGCGAGAAAGCTAGTGGCACTTATCTTTTATCCACCAAAGCTATTTTTTGATACAATAATAATATCCTCTTCAAACTAGTTCCCTTCAGCAGCTATACACCGGCGGAGTCGTCGTTTCCAGTCTTGGCAGCAGCTCTGAAACGCTTCAAATGACAGGGCCTTTAACATGTCAGTCACATTCTTTTGAATGTTCTCCAGAGTCCGAAAATGAAGTACTTTCAAGAATTTTTTCAATTTCGGGAAAACAGAAACGTCGCAGCGACTCAAATCAGGTGAACAGTGGAACAACAGGAATGCAAAAAATTCCGCGATTGAACTGGCCGTGTAACATGAGGCATTGTCATGATGCCACATCCACTTGTCTGCAATGTCACACTCTACTCACCCTTTCCTTGATCCTTTTGTGTGTGTGTGTGTGTGTGTGTGTGTGTGTGTGTGTGTGTGTGTGTGTGTGTGTGTGTGTCCAGCTCGTTTCGAGCCTGCAACATTATCGTAGACAATAACATTTTTGGTCATGATATGTGCTCCAGTTTATCACTTAGCAATAAATTAACGACACAGTTACTATTGTGAGAAAGGCGATTTAGAAGAATTTAATGAACAATGTGAAGTGGTTACCTTCAATATGAGCCTCGCAAAATACCCTTAGACTTAAAAAATATATAATAATCCCTGTTCCAAGAAGAGCAGGGGGCTGACAGGTGGGAATATCACAGAGTCATCGATTTCACGTCATGTTTACAAAATACTGACCCAAACTGTTTACAGAAAAATCGAAAAACTGTTAGAAGTCAACCTCGTGTAATATCACTTCTGGGTTGCAGAGAAATCTTAGGAGGACGCGAGACAATACTCACCTTACGACTTATCCCAGAAGACAGAATAAAAAAAAAAGAGAAACTACATTCTTAGCATTTGTAGGCTTAGAGAGAACTTTTGTGAACGCTAACTGGAGAAGACTTTTGATATTCTGGAGGTATCAGGGATAAAGTACAGAGCGCAGAAAATTATCTGCAACTTTTAAAGAAGCCAGACTGCAGCGGTAACGGTCGAAGAGCACGAGACGGAAGCGGTGGTGCGGAAGGGATGGGTCAGGATTGCAGTGTCTGAGCAATACAGTAAAATTTTACATTTAACAAGCATAAAGAAAATCAAGTGGACGGTCTGAAAGGGAATTAGAGTTCAGGAAAAAGAAATAAAAGGTTTGAAGTTTGCTGTAACATTTTAATTTCTTCATCTACCTATATACAGCCAGCCACGCCACGGTGCAGGGTGTAAGGTACCACGTATCGCTACTAATCATTTCCTTTCCTCACAAAGCGAGGGAAAAACGACTGTCTGGAAGCCTCCACACGAGCCCTAATTTCTCGCATCCTATTTTCAAGGTCCACACGCGAGATGTACGTTGGCGGCAGTAGAATCGTTCTGTTGTCGGCCTCAAATGCCGCTTCTCTGAATTTCCGCACTCGTGCCTTGCAAAAAGAGCGTCGTTTTTCTCCAAGGACTCCCATTTGAATTCACGAACCATCTCCACAATACTTCCTTGCTGATCGAACCTACAGGTAACAAGTAAAGCACCACGCTTCTGAATTGCTTCGATGTCTTCCTTTAATCCGACCTGGTGAGGATCCCAAACACTGTCAGATGGCAAAAGGCCTGGAAGAGCTGCTGAACAAAATGAACAGTGTCTCGAAAAAAGACTATTACACGTACGTCAAAAAAAGTAGAACAGAGGTGATTTAGTCAAAATGAATCGAGTGATACTGAGGGAATCGGACTAGGACACACTGGAAGTAGCTTATGAGTTCTAAAATTTGGGGAGGAAAATCACTGGTGGTAGCCAAAGTAGAGATTATGTTGAATCGACACTGGCCACAGCTCTAAAAGCATTTCTGAAAGTGAGATATTTGTTAACAAGTAATAGAAATCTAAGTGTTTGGTACACTCTTCTGAAGGTTTGTGTGTGGGCTGTAGTCTTGTACGGAAATGAAACGTGGATGATAAGTAAGTTCAGAGAAGAAGACCATTGAAGGTTTTGAAATGGGGTGCTGCAGAAGAACGTTGATCACTTGGGTGGAGGAATAACTAGTGAGGAGGTGCAAAACTTAAATGAAAAAAAAAAAAAAAAATTATGGTGCATCCTGAATAAAACAGGAGATGGCCTTATATGCGTGAAGGTGTTGTCAATTTGGTAACGGAAGGAAGCGGGTGACTGGTGAAAATTTTGTAGGAAGACGAACTTGTGGACACAGTAAGTATGCTGCAGCATTTATGCAGACATTAAGAGACTTGCAGAGGACAGGAGCTTGGAGAGCTGCATCGCTCCTCCGACTAAAGACCACTGCAGGAGCAGGAACAGCAGCACATTCACTTCACCGAAAGACTGACTCCTGCAATGTAAAAAAACTGACATTCGTGCTTACACTTCAAATGATGTAACCTACGACTCTACATGGTGACAGATTAGCCGGCCGTGGTGACCGACCGGTTCTAGGCGCTTCAGTCCGGAACCACGCGGCTGCTACGGTCGCAGGTTCGAATCCTACCTCGGGCATGGATGTGTGTGATGTGCTTAGGTTAGTTAGGTTTAAGTAGTTCTAAGTTTAGGGGACTGATGACCTCAGATGTAAGTCCCATAGTGCTTAGAGCCATTTGATTCAGATTAAGGGAAAAAAACGAAATTTCGCAATCAGGACTTGAATACGGCGCGATGTCAGCCAACCACCGTGTAATCCTCCACCATGCGGCGTCATGCAGATGCGGTATGGAGGGGCTTGGGGTCTGCACACCGCACTCTGGGCCGTTGACGTTTATAGTTTGCAGCCGCTACCTCTCAAATGTAGTAGCTCTTCAATTAGCAACACGACGCAGAGTAAATCCGGGTCAGTCCTGCCACCAAGAAAAAAAATCCTTGACAGTACCGGTAATCGAACCCGGGTGCTGCGCATGACAGCCATCTACACTCACCACTTAGCTACTGAGGCGGACAGATGACTCAAATGACAATTCATTTCATACTCAATGTTTCAATTACCTATTTTCAATGGAAATAGCAAGTTGTGGCGAGTAATTTGACTCCGTACGCTTAAAAACAAGCCACCTCTCGTGTTATGGATACAAGAATGTAAAAAATTAACCTCCGCTGAATAATTTTATTTTGTTTCATCTCTTTATGTACACGAAACTCATTTGCTTCTTTAACGCATCTCTGAATAACAAATTAACGGTCACTTGAGTCATAGAGCTCCGTCAAAAATATGAGAGCTATTCGGAAGAAAGAAAGAATGGGTTGCGAAATTGAATCCACAGTGGAAACTCGATGAAGCTTTGCACATATGTTTTGGGCAATGTGCCTGTATGCCAGTATAGGTAGTGTCAAGTCGCTCTTCTCGGTTCTGAGTGCACGGTGAGCGCGTAAAGATGCCCTGAAAATAGTGTCTCCCGTGAGATTTCGCTCGATTTCATGGAACGCCACATAACGCAACAATCATGCATTTCCTTCTTCAAGAAAGTTTTCGGTCGCACATTGCAGGACATTGAGAACACTTCTGCAGCGTTTTCGATGGGAAGTATTTGATCATCCATCATACAGCCCTGACTTGGCTCTCTGAGTCAGTCATCTCTGCTGAGATGAACCGCTGGTGGTGAAGACGACATCCTGGCATAGACAACAGCCTGCAAACCAGCGTAGAAAATTGTCTGGCAGCACAGCAGGCTGCCTTCTACGACGAGGGTATTGAAAAATTGGTACACCACCACGACAGATATCTACGTGTGTGCGGCGACTTTGTAGAGAAGTAGCTGGAATATGTAGCTAACTGTTGCAAATAAAACAGTTTTGATTTTCACTGAGGTGTCCATTTCGCGATCGATCTTTTCTTACTTATCCAGCAGACCTCGTACTTTATTCAATATGCTGTTTAGGTGTATCTATGAAAGATTTTCCTCTATGTAGACGACGCTTTAAGGTAACAACTAGCACGTTGTATTCGTTTGTTCAGTTCGACCGATACTCGTTTCTAGTGAATTCGTGTCGTTCGGTCACAGATAGGTGACAAACTGAAGCAGCTGCAATGCCCTGAAGCGTCGACGCTGTCCTCGAAAATGTAGTTGCAGCTCCGAAACACAGAGTGGGACAGAAAAAGAAAATGACTGCGTAGCCAAAAAAAAAAAAAGTCTAACTTTCAATGCACAGCTCATGACGAAATCTCTGCAAATAACGTAAGTTCGTCAACCGTCTCAGATGACTAAAGTACTACACATTTTCCACTTCAGTTACCTTCATTATAAAAAGTACTTTTCGGCGTTTCGTCTGCACAATAGTTCTTTACGTGCCCATCTACATCCATACTCTGAAAATTCCCCTCACGGTGTCTCAGGCGAAGAGTGCTTCTGGTATTACTATTACAGCCCCGCCGCAGTTTTCTACTGTTCCGTTCGTAGGCAGTGCGCTGAAAGAAGTACTGCAGATAAATCTCCGAATTATTGTGGTCAGTCCAAAGACAGACTGATGCAGCTCTCCACTGCTACTACATTCTTTGCGAGTTTCCATCTCCGAAAGGTTCCATCACCGAAAAACTACTGCAACTTTCATCCTTCTGTATCTGGTTAGCCGGCCGGTGTGGTCGTGCGGATCTAGGCGCTTCAGTCTGGAACTGCGTGACCGCTGCGGTCGCAGGTTCGAATCCTGCCTCGGGCATGGATGTGTGTGATGTCCTTAGGTTAGTTAGGTTTAAGCAGTTCTAAGTTCTAAGGGACTGATGACCACAGATGGTAAGTCCCATAGTGTTTAGAGACATTTTTGTATCTGGTTACTGTATTTATCTCTGAAGTTGTCTCGACGATTTTTACACTCCTACCCCTACTCCACACTTCCTTCAAACATTAAATTGGCGATCCCTTGATGTCTCAGAATGTGTCCTATCAACCGGACCGATCCTTTGCTCTAGGCAGATTGTTCCACAAATTTGTCTTTTTTCCAGTTTATTCAGTATCTGCTCATTAATTACGCGATCTACAAATCTAATCGTCGATTCCACAATTTATCTGATTTTATCACCACCATCATTTCGGGAAATGCATGTGGAACAAGTTAATACACTGTTCCTTTTGACAGACACTTACAACACGAGTAAGTCTTTTGCTGGGAGTGCAATATATATGGCGAAATATAGACCTCAGCCTTAAAAAGTCGTACTTCATGAAAAACAAAATGTGAGACGACAAATGTTGAAAAACTGTATACAGGAAACGTCGATATTGTTTCCTCCATATGTTTCTTGGTGCACGACGTGGGAAAGAAACGATACTGCACGAACTGGACCGAGACCTGTCCAGTCTCACATCCACAAAATGCAGACACCACAAAAAAGTAAATATCTCAAGGTCAGTTTTGCTTGTTACGACTCCAAAACGAAGTCGATTGAGTGAGTTCCAAGTGGTCCATCGTTTTGAGTCACCTGAACAGACATCTCCGTTGGGTATCATCCACCTAATGATGCTGGTTCCAACACATGACGCTAGTAGCTCGTTGGCTAATATGTGTACGTGTGTGTGTGTGTGTGTGTGTGTGTGTGTGTGTGTGTGTGACTTCAATTGTGAGCACGGTGACTGGTATCTTAACAGGATTGTAATGAATGGTAAAATACAACGGACAGCATGTGAATGGGCTTTACACCCACAAAAGGAGCCGATATCTGCTTGTTGGGAAGCTGTGGAAATCACTCCTCGGAAAGCGAGCGATGGACAATGTGGACCAGGGGAGCCCACAGGTTTCCACGTCAGTAGTGGCGAAATATGTTCCCCACACAAGTGATTCAGAAATGTTGAGGATATTGCTATCTGTTTATCATTTCCTCCTATTGGTTCTGCAGTGCACTTCCAGTGCCTGGTCAATGTTAAGCTAACAATGTAACATAATAAAACGTGTTTTTACATTTCCAATCTTTTTCTTTTCCGTTATTTACGTTATGTTATCCGCGTCGTAAGTCCTGTTCTCTCAATTTAATGCTTTCCTGCCATCAAAAACTTCGTGTGGATAACAATTTCCACATTTAGCGCTTTTTAACTCTAAATCACACGTTGCAACTTCGATTTTCAAATCAATGTATGTGGAAACTACTACTTATTCCTGTTCGCATACAACCTATAGCATGTAACATAAAACTATACACTGTTTCAGAATCTTAATCATTTTGGGTTCAGTGTAATGTACGTAGGTGGGACTTTTAGGGGGCACTTCGCAACGTTTCACCACCTGACGGTACTCGAAACTGCAACAAATCAAAAACAGCATTTGAATTTCTTTACTGTCTTTGCATCTTTATGCCGTTCGGAAGTTGTTTGCAGTTTTGCAGATTTGTGGAACTTTTTGAAACTGGTGAAGGGACAGCTTATGGAAGCGCCACGATGATTACCATGCGTTATAGTCTCAGAAAACCACATCCAACTTAGAAAGCACACCTTTAGCTGCTTTGAAATAAACCAACCACGGATAAAACGACGAAGCCCAATCGGAACGTTCCCCTTATACTACATGTGTCATTCTTTAAATTATAATTTTTGATACGTATCCATGGTCTCAACAAAGTGTTACTGTTGTATTTCGTCTCAGATTTTGTGCTTTTCGATTTCTCTCACTTTCCTTTTCGGTTTTCGTGTGATTATGAGGTGCAAAGCGCTTACCAATATTAATCATTTAGTTATTCTATTCACTACGCTTTTGTACCTCACGAAATTCTACGGAAAACCACATTCGTGCACCGCTGCTTACTTACAGCTCACTGTTGACCGGAAAAATTGAGAGAGAACTTACTTCACTGTCGACAATACTTTCGCGCCGTATCAATCACCTGAGTTTCGTGGCGGCGCATTATTGAGATCTTCGTGCTTAAATGTGATACTTATTCACAATAGCGATTATAAAATTAACTAAATGAAGGGTGTTTTCACTACAATTACTCAATGACCGTCAATCACTACCACATACCCTGGCAACAGTTTAAACGACGACGACGACTTCACACCTCTATCAACAAGGAATAATCAGCGACCAGACAGTTTAAATGAACATCTCTTCATCAAATTAAAAGAAGTATAAAAACAACTGGCTGCTTTCAATTAGCACCTGACAGTTGGTAACAATTATCTGAATTTTTATGTCGTGCAATTGTTTTGTTACATCAGTAGCCATATCTGATTTATGTAGTAGTGGGCACCTGGAGACACGGGAACGGGGACGAACTACACAACACACATAATTGTACATGTCACTGAATATTTATGCACACTGCCACTGCGCTTGTCGTCGTCGTCGTGGTGTGATGCTCTACACAACATTTCTAAGACGAAATTATCACCATGGATGTCCTCCGTAATGGTACCACGTCCCTATGTTATCGTGTCGTGACTCAGTCTATCGGCAGCTTCATTTCATTATAACTTGTTAGTAATGTCTTGTCGACATGTACTGTTTCTTAAGTTATGAGCTACATATTGCTCACAAGCACTAAGACACCGAATATTCTGGCTGCTGAAATGTAAATTTAATTTTGCGTAGATACTTAATTTTTCAAAGATGTTATTTTTAATATTTTACTTAATTTTTTACAGGTGTGTAATGTGCATTTAGGATACGATAATTCATTGTTTAGCGTTGCCAAGAACGAACAATGCACGTACATCTAGAAAAAACGCAGTGATGTTGCACAAGAACGTATTCGTAGATATTGAAAATAAATTGATGGTTCATCCCTTCATTGTCGGGTCACTTGCACCCAGCAAGGATATTTAAAAAATATTGATATTTTGTATTGGTAATGTACCACACGTAATGTCCATTTGTGAACATCGATATTCGTGTGTTCAATTTTTAGATCCGTTCTTGAAGGTAAATGATAAGATCAAACTTCGCGTGTTGTCACTATCGAGAAACTCTGCCGTAGCTCTAGGGTGGCTATACAACAATTTTCGTGTACGGTCCAAGAATGATCTTCTTAAAGAAAAACAAAGCTATTTGAAAGTAATTGGCTTTCTTGTAATTTCACTTCCACCCCCTGTAAAATTTTACATAAAGAATAAAGATGTGTAGCGTTAAAAGTTATAAAAATACGGAGCTATTAATTTTCAACATGCGTCGTACACATCTTTTCACGTCATAGATGCCATTTGTTTGAACAACATCTCGAAAACCACCTTTGCAGTGCACACAGCTAGAAACAATCACGGAATAACAAGGATTGAAGATCCACATCTAGGTACTGAATCATGCTGAAAAAGGTAGCTTTATGAATTTACTTGAAGGGATTGAAATATATGTACATAAAAGCAAACCACCACACAATCTCCTCAATGAACAGACCGAGTTACCCAATGTAGCCTTTCTTCAAAACTTCATTCCTTTTCTTTCCAGTTTAAAATAAACTACTTCGTTTGACATGCTGACACTAACCCATCATGAACTAGTGCATAAAATATAACAGCTTGCTTAGTCATTCATCATTTTCTTTGCTTTCAGTGTATACCGCGATATTTACATAATGTCACTGCATTAACACTTCATTACAAAGTGGCTGCTTTATTTGTTTACCTTAATCGTAATCCCTTCTCATGTAATATAAATTGTAGGTAATGAGACGTTTGTAGCTTGTAAATTTCTTCTGTCACATCAATGTATACATCGAAATATCTCAGAGATTCTTTGGCATTGTTACGGTTGCAATATCACCATCTTTGCATATATCTTACCATGTGGCAAAACGTTTTGGTGAGTGTGAGTGGTGCTTTACGTGTGCACACACGCATGTGAAATAGTTGCTTCATATAATCTTCGCTACAACATGAAACAACCAGTCAGCATTGCAACGTAACGGACCGGAATTTTCAGCACAATTATCTAAAACATTTTCACTCTAATAATTTGTTTACTTTGTTTGAAATCGTTATGAGGCGCAATTACAAGCAGACAGTTTCTCACATGTTTTGGTTGTAGGACACCACCACCCCAATGAATTTTCACAATATGTGGCAATAAAAAATGAAAACCAATGTAAACTACAACAAAAATTTATGTCAATGTGAACAAGCCGTCTGACGATGTGCCTGTCTGTTTTAAACCCGCAACGGCCCTATTTATATAAATAAATATCATAAAAATTAGCTGGTTGCTGTTATCTCCTGGGAAAGAATGCAGCCACGATCTGAAAATGTCCATTTTCGAGAACACGCCATTTTCAGGTCAACTTAGTGATAATTTTCTATGTATTCCAGGTCTTAAAAATCCAGGCTCTGGTTACAAGTTTTTTTCGTATTCGTAAACCGAATGACTGCTCACTATAGAAGACTCCTCGAGAAGCTAAACTTGCTTGTAACGCACCGAACCCCCCCCCCCCCCCCATCCTACCAGGCAAGAAAGTGAATACTTGCTGGTCGGGTGCACGTGAGAGTTGGTCCAAACAACTGGCGGATAATCAACTATTTTTAGGACTTTTGAGAGTGTTCAGCAGAAAGTTAACACCCTGGAACAAGGAATCGAGAGGAAGAGACCTGGCCAAGAGCAGTCGTCTATTAGTTGGCATCGATATATCGTCAGCTAATGAAATTATGTGACATCAACGTGAGAAAGGCGAGCTTTTTCTTTTTAGGTAGGGTAATGAGATTCGGTGATCACTTTTGGTGAAGAGAGCGATGGGACTTGGTTTCAAGACTTGTTCTGCGCTTGCCCTTGGTTCTGTTCTGACGCTGTAATGACTTCAGTCTACTCCATGTTGTGAGAATAAGCACCAGACTCGAATGAAATCCAACAAAGACTGGAATGGTAATCAGAACGAACATTCGACTTTGTTTCGGTTTTTGAAGCCAGTTTTCCGTCTCCATCCTGATGATGCTTTTGTAGTCCCACTCTAACACTGATCCGAGTCTTTACCCTGCTGCCATGGGGTGCCTCTTATCACCGGAGTCATCTGGTTCAAATCCGATTCGTCGGGTGCCGCCTCTGAAAATCGGCCGCACGTAGTAAAACTTTATCCTGCTCTGAGAGCTTACTCCTCGTATCGCCGCTACCTGCATGACGAACACGCCGGGCGTGTAGCTCCAGTGGACCTCGGGCGTTATTCCTTTCGGCCTGCAAAAAGGGAAAGACCATGCACTGCCCACTAGCAGAGATGGACAGAACAGCCAGAGAAAGACGCTGCCGCACGACGTCCGTCGCAGCAAATATGCGTTGTTGACGGCATGTTTTGCACATATCCAGTGAAGAGGTGAATTTTGAATTGATTAATGATAATGAGGCCTGGCGCCCCCCAAAAAATAAGAAAAATACACTCCTGGAAATTGAAATAAGAACACCGTGAATTCATTGTCCCAGGAAGGGGAAACTTTATTGACACATTCCTGGGGTCAGATACATCACATGATCACACTGACAGAACCACAGGCACATAGACACAGGCAACAGAGCATGCACAATGTCGGCACTAGTACAGTGTATATCCACCTTTCGCAGCAATGCAGGCTGCTATTCTCCCATGGAGACGATCGTAGAGATGCTGGATGTAGTCCTGTGGAACGGCTTGCCATGCCACTTCCACCTGGCGCCTCAGTTGGACCAGCGTTCGTGCTGGACGCGCAGACCGCGTGAGACGACGCTTCATCCAGTCCCAAACATGCTTAATGGGGGACAGATCCGGAGATCTTGCTGGCCAGGGTAGTTGACTTACACCTTCTAGAGCACGTTGGGTGGCACGGGATACATGCGGACGTGCATTGTCCTGTTGGAACAGCAAGTTCCCTTGCCGGTCTAGGAATGGTAGAACGATGGGTTCGATGACGGTTTGGATGTACCGTGCACTATTCAGTGTCCCCTCGACGATCACCAGTGGTGTACGGCCAGTGTAGGAGATCGCTCCCCACACCATGATGCCGGGTGTTGGCCCTGTGTGCCTCGGTCGTATGCAGTCCTGATTGTGGCGCTCACCTGCACGGCGCCAAACACGCATACGACCATCATTGGCACCAAGGCAGAAGCGACTCTCATCGCTGAAGACGACACGTCTCCATTCGTCCCTCCATTCACGCCTGTCGCGACACCACTGGAGGCGGGCTGCACGATGTTGGGGCGTGAGCGGAAGACGGCCTAACGGTGTGCGGGACCGTAGCCCAGCTTCATGGAGACGGATGCGAATGGTCCTCGCCGATACCCCAGGAGTAACAGTGTCCCTAATTTGCTGGGAAGTGGCGGTGCGGTCCCCTACGGCACTGCGTAGGATCCTACGGTCTTGGCGTGCATCCGTGCGTCGCTGCGGTCCGGTCCCAGGTCGATGGGCACGTGCACCTTCCGCCGACCACTGGCGACAACATCGATGTACTGTGGAGACCTCACGCCCACGTGTTGAGCAATTCGGCGGTACGTCCACCCGGCCTCCCGCATGCCCACTATACGCCCTCGCTGAAAGTCCGTCAACTGCACATACGGTTCACGTCCACGCTGTCGCGGCATGCTACCAGTGTTAAAGACTGCGATGGAGCTCCGTATGCCACGGCAAACTGGCTGACACTGACGGCGGCGGTGCACAAATGCTGCGCAGCTAGCGCCATTCGACGGCCAATACCGCGGTTCCTGGTGTGTCCGCTGTGCCGTGCGTGTGATCATTGCTTGTACAGCCCTCTCGCAGTGTCCGGAGCAAGTGTGGTGGGTCTGACACACCGGTGTCAATGTGTTCTTTTTTCCATTTCCAGGAGTGTATTTTCCCGTATCCCTGGTAAAAGTTTCTATTCAACACGTTTTACCATCCAACGTGTGCTCGATATTATGCAAGTTACCACAAGACGTTACTTCATTAGTCTTTTTCTTGCAACTATTACTCGTATAGCGGTGAGACAGACCTTACAAAGACAACATTCCCAAAGTGGTGGGCAACGAACAGTCTATAGGGCTCTCACATAATTACATCCCCTGTTCCGTTAAGGTGGGACCGGTGCCGTACAATGCACGTATTCCCAACTGCAGCGTGGCACGAACCAAGGACATGGGGCTTAAAAGACAAGATAAAGACCAAGTAAATCACTGGGTATTTTAGAGTAGCACAGTGTTCCAGCGGTGTTTTTTCCAATAAGAGGTCTAATCTGCCCTTCGCATTCGTTCCTCGTAAGAGATTGTAGAAACGGCCATGTTCTCTTTATTATGTATTACGAAGCATTTCTGATTACAGAAAACAAAATCACCACCTCACTCTTCTCCCTACAGGAGTCCTCTCTGGTAGTCACAGAGGAAGGAATTGTCGTAATCACTATAGTGAACACCTCAATGCTTATCACGCAAACAGTTACTCAAAATTAATAATACCCTTATACTGGTCACTCAATATGTAATACAGAGTCTTTCAGAATTGATATACGGGCTTTATTTTATTACATTCAACCTATAAATAATACTTCAAATCTAAGAGCAACTCCAACAGTTTTCCTTCTAAGTATTCAATCTAAGCACCATTCGTCACACATCAAGTCGATTAGTGGGTTCCTACTAAACCTTGATTTGTGTGTCTGGAATAGAAGTACCAACAATATTGTTTCTAAGGTCGGGTAGATTGCCTGGTAGCGGAGGCACACACAGGATTCTTTATAAATTCCTAAGGTAAAAACCGCATGGCTTCAGATTGTGTGTGAACGAGGTCATGCAAGAAAGCTTTGTCGTCTGGTCCCTTGCGGCTAACCCAAGGTCAGGTACAATGTTGTTTAACCAGTCGCGTACTGAGTTATGTCAGTGAGGCGGAGTACCATTTTACTGTCAAAGCTCTGTGGTTCAGCTTCTTCCAATTGAGGAAAGATTTATTGCTCTAGCGCATCGAGATAAGAAACATCAGTTACTGTTGCTTCACCGAAAATGAAAGGCTCAAACTTACCGCCAGTATATTGCGCACACACACACACACACACACACACACACACACACACACACACACACACACACACAATTCAATTTAGGAGAATCTCGTTGCAACTGTATCATCTGGTGGAGAACAGCTGACCCTACAGGCGTACATTATGTGTGTTCGCAGTTCCACTGCGAGTCGTCATTGAAGACGATACGATCCAGATAATCTTCATCGTCATGCACCAAAATTTCGTTTGCAACGTCGGCAAGTAATCTATAGTCTAAGTTTTAGAGTTTGCACCAACTCCAAACGGTAAGGACGTAGTAACAAGTGTCTCCTTAAAAATCTCCACACGGACGTCCCTTTGCGCACAGGTACACAAACAAAGCTTAGTTGCTCTTTCATTTGATGTATTATTTAAAATTGTAACTTTAATTTAATAAATGCTACAAGGCCTTAAAAACTGTACATCCGTTTTGAAACAATCTGTATAATACATCATGTGTACACGGAAGTAACGTGGTTGAAAAATTATTGCGAAATGCTGAAAGATACGAAAACGATCAGCATTTGGTCCCAAGACTCCCTGCTGACCCGTCGATATAAATACACTGCCGAAAAAAAAAAAAAAGTACACCTGTGAACACAACGTCGATTTTGATCCGATGACGGCATATGCGACCTGGGGGATAGTAGATGTACTGATAATGCTTCAGCGTCGTCTGTCAACAGAGAGCGTAGTGGCATAGCCACTAGTAATAGCCCGTTTACCATTTGTTCACACAGACAACGCAACAACACTTCGTCGGGACTCTGCGGTCGCTGACGGTGGCAGCAGTCAAACCAGAGAACGCTTTAAACGATTGGCACTTGGGGGCCGAGGGCAAAAAGCAGTGAAGAGCAGCAGTCAGAAGTAGTCTGTATCATGAGAGAGGTGTCGCAGTTGGCAGTCGTCGGAGGCAGGTGCCACTACACAGTGACACTTCAATGGTGCTGCAGTAAGAATCCGAGAAGACTACACACATTCGAAGGAGGAGAACAGTTTCTGATAAGTATCCAGCAACAGTTATTCTCGACATGGATAAAAGTCAGTCGTCAACTGCATAAGGAAACCTTTCTTTGGTTCCTTTTACCGGTTTCAACTGTTTAAACTGTCAGCTTCAAAAGTGAAATAGGCTCATATCATTAGAAGCCAACGTCAAAATAAGAATCGGACGATAGTGTCCTACAAAGGATTAACAAACACAAATTTAAAGTAAAAATGGCTCTGAGCACTATGGGACTTCTGAGGTCACCAGTCCCCTAGAACTTAGAACTGCTTAAACCTAACTAACCTAAGGACATCACACACAGCCACGCCCGAGGCAGCAGGATTCGAACATGCGACCGTAGCGGTCGCGCGGTTCCAGACTCTAGCGCCTAGAACCGCTCAGCCACCCCGGCCGGCAAATTTAAGGTAATTATGTTAAAAATAAACGTAGAAAGACTGAACAGCAGAAGTAAATCGGATTTGTTAGAACAATTTTAAAATAGCTAAGCTTGAGAGAAGCAGCATATGTTTGCTACAAAACCAATAAATTAGATGACATCACTGAAACAATATATGTGCGATGAGTAGCAAACAATGAACTGTCAAGTCGTACATAGTATGTGGAACGAAAGTCAACCAGACATACTGGTGACATGAACAGCATTGAATACGCCCATTACCAAGTGGAAGCGCTAGTGCAGATATACACTGTAATAAAGACTGCAACAGTTGAAGTGAAAGTATTCATTAGACCTTATAAAATATTAACGAAAGTACTTACACAGACAAAAATCAGGTACCAAGTGTTAAACAAAAAAATAATAAGTAACATCGTTACTAAGTCAAGGGAGCTAAACAAAGAAAATGAATTGTTCAAATTTATCACCAGTTATTGGTGGCACCATGAGCCATCGGAAGTGGCTATACGTTGAACTTATCAGTATCCTGGAGACTACTGACGAATATATTGAATAGTTCAACGCATCGCCGCTGTTCCATTGCTCCATTATTCACCTCTCCTTAAAATAAGATACGTTATTTGTCTGTAAAAAAGTTGGCAGTTCCATACATGGTGCGAAACAAGTGAAAAATCATGTAAGTCAGAATACATAAATCTGAAGATTAAATTAAAACACTCATTTAACTGACTTTATCGTCAGAGACTTGAGTCAGTCGGTTGTCTCACATTAAGTGAAACCACTTACACATAAAGAGTGAAAAACGTTCAGAGAGCTGACATGGTCGCAGACTGTTTCATTTGACTGTACATTCTAAAAAATCGACTGACGAAAAAACAAAAACCGATCTATTGGCTGTTAAAACCAGTCGGCTGTCTCACCAATAATTAGTTACGAGATACGTTGTTACTAGCAGTGTGATAGTTTAAGAACAAATTCAGATTCTTTTGCCTTGTCGAACTTCAATTACACCTGTTACAGGTTTCATTTTGGTTCTTTACATTCGTGGTTATCTTCTCGCCAGCCTGGACGAAAAGGAATTTTTCCTCGCCAGCAAACAAGGCCAGCTAGCGGTGTTGAAGCGCCACACACACACACACACACACACACACACACACACACACACACACACGATCGTTGTACGCGACACACACTACTTCTACGAGAAATCGAGCTGGCTGAACTTTTCCGAAGGCAATAATTCTCCGGCGTCTTTATAGCGCTTTGCGATTGGGAAATCTCGTGGGAGCTGCAAGACGAGTTGAGGGCTGGGTTTTGTAGCGGCCGCAGGCAGGCGGTCGGTCGATGTGGCCGGCTGCTGGTCGGCCTCACCAGTCTACTCCACGACCGAGAACCGCCGCAGAAGCACAACTCAGGCATCCTGCGGAGACGTCCGCGTTTTTCCTAGCCGCGCATCGCCTCGTAAAAAAGGGCACATCCGCGACTTGCTCGCCCGACGTAGGGCGACAGTCTGCTTTCCTTACATGCCGTTTTTCAGCTTATGAGAGAAAGGAATTTATTCATAATGCACTGCAACGGAGATGTCGCAAGTTTAGTACCGTTGCGTCGCTATCTTAATAGACACATGGACAAACTGGTTGGTTAAAATCCATACCAGCTTTAGTTTTGAATAACCGGTATTTTTAGGCATTGTTTGGTGCCATTTATAACCACTTTCTTTAACTTTTTACCGATAGTCGGGTAAAAAAACTGTTACATCAATTTACCAAAGAAGTGGTACTCAGTTTTTTAAATGTAACTGTTTAATAACTAGTTATCTATTTGTAAAATTTCCAGGAAGTGGGAACAGCGAAGACTGCCATTTCAATAACAACGCCGACAGTTCGAAATTAACAGACGCGAGACCTAAGAATCATTACAGTACTGCTGAGACGATGGTATCTGTTGCCTTATCACTTAGCCCATAAGAGGATGCACGTGCACGAGCTGCCCACGCCTGATCTATCATTGTCGAAACAATAACATGTTTCCGTGTGGCGTGGCCTGTTAGGCAAAACGCGTGTGCGTACAGCTTGCGAGACTGTTTCCCATGTGGTCTATATGGTAGTTTCTCGTTGTCGTCGATGAATAGTGTTGTATTACAAAATGGGACTATCCGTTGTCGAAGTATTTTACGAAGTGCGGTAGCAATGAAGTACAATGTTTTATCTGCTGTAAAACATTAAAAGCGGAAGGAAGCATAACAAACTTGCGACATAAGGAGGTAACACCCCTAACGTTCCTTGAAAATGAAGGTAAATTTGACATACCTATAATTTTATTGATGTACCATAAACTTTGTACAGTAAGTGAACTTTTGTTTTTTTGTTGTTGCTTCAAAATGTAAAATTTATTCCATCCGAAAGTGACGATCCAGAAAATTTATGAACTTGTGATCTTTCCCTCTCGCCGTCACTGCGCCTGTCTCCAGCTCCGCCATCTTTCCTGGAGACACCAATACCGACTTCTACAACAGACTCAACCCAAAATTTATTGAGATCTCCTCCTCCTCCTCCTCCAGCTCCATTAAGGGAGACCACTCTCAATAAAAGCCAGGAAATAATTTACAGCCATCAGAGTAAGTTACATTATTTTTGCAATCCACTCATAATAATTGAAATTTAAGACAGATCTCCACTAAATCTTTCAAACATACACATCTTAGAGTAAAGCGTGCGATGTGTAATGTATACATAATCTATTTATCGGGATGTGGTAAACGTGACACTGGCCTTACCAAGACAACATCCGACACTCGCTTTTAGAGAAAGAGGGGTTCACTCATTTTTCACCAAAGTTGCGGTGTCATTATATAACCTACTCAGCAGAAAAACTAAGCACTTACAACTTGACTTACACAATTTATGTTAAAATTGTAGGAAAAGTGATATTTATACCGAGGGAGCCGTTAGATACTTTCGCACTTACGCAGTATTAAATAATAACGGCATTTGGAATAGCTGTAGTCGTTGAGATAAGCATTGTAGTGGGAATGAAGACAGAACATCATCAAAACTGAATCGAACGATGTGAAATAATTATGAATTTATGATACATTCTTCTATATACATTTCCATGCACATAATTTTGAACAACATTTTTTACAGAGTATTACAATATCTCGGCGTAAACGATACTTTACGTAAGAATCTTCGTATAGCCTACTTCTCATTTTTCATTTTCTTTAATGAATACAAAGATGTTAGTTGATTTGGTTGCCAAAGAAAATGCTAAACGCAACTGTCCGAGAGTAAAGACGGGATCTGGTAAATACAACCCCGCACTTAGAAGCGTTTTTTCTTACGACTTGTTTATAGAAATCGCAAATGCAATTTTAATAGGCAAATGTCTTCTTGCCAGTTGAAAAAAGGCACGCTACGACCAGGTGGTAAGTTTATCCGTGGCAGTACAACAGTTTTTTTCGGTTTTAATCAACCGGGCATTAAATGTAAATCCATTGAGTTTTGTTACAAGCACGCTTGTTGCATTAATTAAGCCCCGTTTTGCGCTCAGATTTCCTAACATGACCATAGTGTTTTTCTTTAGTGTAAGTGTATGTGGCGGTAATCCTGACGGATCTAACGAATGTAAGAATTCTACACGACGTTTGTCCGTTCAGAAAGGATATTCCTTTAGAAAAATCAAGGTGTACGGCCGGCATCGATAACCACCGCAGTAGTCACAGTTATCTATGACGATGCTGTATACACATTATCCCGTAAGTAAATATTTTAAGACAAATAAAATAGTTATTTTTAACAAGATACTACGAATTCTTTACAGACGAATGGAAAAACTGGTAGAAGCCGACCTTGGGGAAGATCAGTTTGGATTCCGTAAAAATATGGGAACACGTGTGGCAACACTGACCCTACGACTTATTTTAGAAGCTAGATTAAGAAAAGGCAAACCTACGTTTCTAGCATTTGTAGACTTAGAGAAAGCTTTTGACAATGTTGACTGGAATACTCTCTTTCAAATTCTAAAGGTGGCAGGGGTAAAATACAGGGAGCGAAAGGCTACTTACAATTTGTACAGAAACGAGATGGCAGTTATAAGAGTAGAGGGACATACGAGGGAAGCAGTGGTTGGGAAGGGAGTGAGACAGGGTTGTAGCCTCTCCCCGATGTTGTTCAATCTGTATATTGAGCAAGCAGTAAAGGAAACAAAAGAAAAATTCGGAGTAGGTATTAAAATCCAGGGAGAAGAAATAAAAACTTTGAGGTTCGCCGATGACATTGTAATTCTGTCAGAGACAGCAAAGGACTTGGAAGAGCAGTTGAACGGAATGGATAGTTTCTTGCTTTTGTTGATGTTCATCTTATATCCACCTTTCAAAACGAGGATAATGGAATGTAGTCAAATGAAGTCGGGAGATGCTGAGCGTATTAGATTAGGAAATGAGACACTTAAAGTAGTAAAGGAGTTCTGCTATTTGGGGAGCAAAATAAATGATGATGGTCGAAGTAGAGAGGATATAAAATGTAGACTGGCAATGGCAAGGAAAGCGTTTCTGAAGAAGAGAAATTTGTTAACGTCGAGTATAGATTTAAGCGTCAGGAAACCGTTTCTGGAAGTATATGTATGTAGCCATGTATGGAAGTGAAACATGGACGATAAATAGTTTATACAAGAAGAGAACAGAAGCTTTCGAAATGTGGTGCTACAGAAGAATGCTGAATATTAGATGGGTAGATCACATAACTAATGAGGAGGTACTGAATAGGATTCGGGAGAAGAGGAGTTTGTGGCACAACTTGACTAGAAGAAGGGATCGGTTGGTAGGACATGTTCTGAGGCACCAAGGGATCACCAATTTAGTACTGGAGGGCAGCGTGGAGGGTAAAAATCGTAGAGGGAGACCAAGAGATGAATACACTAAGCAGATTCAGAGGGATGTAGGCTGCAGTATGTACTGGGAGATGAAGAGGCTTGCACAGGATAAAGTAGCGTGGAGAGCTGCATCAAAACAGTCTCAGGACTGAAGACGACGACGACAACAACAACAACAACAACAACAACAACAACAACAACAAATACGACAAAGGAGTCATTCGTGATTAATAACTTCGTAAAATACAGGTCTGACCTGCTTATACATGTCTTTTTGCCTATGATTGTTATAGTTCCTTATGATAAATTTACAAATAGTAACTTTTAGAGCAAAATCAGTATCCAATGTCAGAAGAAGTTTAAAATATCCATAATGGATAAGCTTAATATTTTTTGAGCCCGTGACTTAACTGAATGTAAGTAAGTTACATAAAACAGCAACCATTCACTTTTTGAATAATTACGTTTTATTCCCTGAACCTTTTCAGGTTCATCTTCAGATGGTTTCTGGAGGTCACACCATTATTTCTAGCGTAATGCTAGGTGCTGGCTATGTAATATGAAGATGGAACATGCTTTAATGTATCGTCATGACTATTATCAGATAAACAATTAAACCATAAAAAGCCAGTGTAGGTGAAATTATCGAACTTTTAGAATTCCTGGACCTGACTCTTCCCTTTAATTTTTTCATGTTTAATGAAAAGATACGCCAGCAGGCTGAGGGTCCGGCTGGCACTTTTGCAGAGATCTTTCTCAGTGTGGTAAAAATGAATTTCTACCGAAAACAATCGTTGGTTAAAATCGAGTACTTTACTGTAAGAGATGTCGATGATGCAATATTATTATTTAATGGGAATGAGGAAGACATCAAGCAGGTAGTTACGGAGACGTGTATCACGCAACCGAAAATATAATTTACTTTACAAACAGAGGAAGATAATACACCTCAGTTATGCGAAATCTTGCCACCCTGAACGGTATAAGGAAGTCAATTTTTAGTCAATGTTGTTTAGAATGATGCGATTTCCGATAGACCTACATTACATTATACTCCGCAAGGCGGAGGGTGCTTTCGGTACCAATGTCTGATCCCTCCAACCCTGTTCACCACCACCACCACCACCACCACCACCACCACCACCACCACCACCACCACCTAGAGGTTCCACTCGAGAGTAGTGCGTGGGAAGAATGATTGTCGGCAAGCCTCTATATTAGCTCTAATTTCTCTAATTTTCTCCCAGTGGTCAATGCGCGAGATGTAAGTGGGGAAGGGGGGTGGGGAGGGGGAAGTAGTATGTTGTCCGACTCATCCTGAAAAGTGGTGTCCCGTAATTTCAATGGTAAATCTCTCCGTGATGGAGAACGCCTCTCTTGTAACGTCTGCCAGTTAATTTGGTTTAGCATCGCCGTAATGCTCTCTCGCCAGCTAAACTATTCCGTGACGAAACGCGCCGCTCTTCGTTGGATCATCTCTATCTCCTGTATCAGTCCTACCTGATAGGGATCCCAGATTGATGAACAATACTCAAGAATCGGGCGAACAAGCGCCTTATAAGCCACTTCTTTCGTGACGAGTTACATTTCCTTAAGATTCTTCCAATGAATGAGTCTGGTTTCTGCTTTTCCCACTGTGTTTTACGTGGACATTCCACTTAAGGTCGCTCTGGATAGCTGCGCCTAAATACTTTACGGCAGACTCTGTCTCCAGCTGTTTGTCATCAATAGTGTAGCTGTACAGTAGTGAATTTATTTTCCTATGTATGCGACAGCACACGACGAATTGAAAAGGAAACACATTTTGAAACAGACTACGGGGACAAATGGGTGCGACATCTGTCAGACGCATATATGACAGATTATCGTAGACAACAACCTTAAGTAAGGACGATGTGCAATTCTTTTAGCATGACGTACCGTGGCAAAACGCCTGACAAAACTGAAAGGTTTCTACGTAATTGTAACCTGCAAGTTGTCTTTAGAACCGAAAACATTTTGGGATAAAGGGTTCATCCTAACATCTCACAGGGGAAGAATAAATATTTACGCTGCGGTATTTATTATGCTAAAATTTGATGACTGTCAAAAGAACTGTATTGGACCTACGGGTCGAACATTTACAGCTCATTTCGAGGAACATACGCTCAGAGAAGGTGAAACTGCACTAGGTACACATTTATCAACACGGACCCATAAAATCATTAGTACTGAGAACAGCGTGCAGATTTCAGAAACAAGGGGCTTTATCTTGACGTGCTTGAAATTTATATTGTCAAAAGAAAAGAACCTGACAAGAATATTACCGAACAGGACGATATTTTCCAGGAAAGACGAAGAGCATCAGGCATTACGGACTTAACTCTAGCGGCCACCTTTTCTCAAACTTATCCCTTAACACCTTCATTGATTCGTATTAATTATTTTCTACAAAATAGCTATGGCCAATTTCTTCCCCCTTTTTAACGTACAGTAAGAGTCCTCACTGTATTTCCACTTTTACTCGTTAAAAGCACAGCAAATCTAAAATTCTGAAATACGTCCGGTAATTCAGCAGTGGTTTTAAGTAAAATTTAAGATTTGTAAACAATGAAATGTACTATGCACAGTGTCCTGTCAGTATGTTTATAGCACTTTTTTAATCTACCATAGTGTAACGCATCATTCATTCTAGAATATACTACTATAACATGTCCTCCAAGTCTGAATTTTTATTTGTTTTATTTAATTACACATGAAAAAATTGTTTCACGCTTTTAATGTACTCATCTATGACATGTCACGCGACCACAAAAAATTTTTTCCAAGCACATCGTTTTTTATGTTAGTTAAACAAACGTTGATGAACTACACTTTGCGGTGCCAGGAATTGTAGAGTTCATAATATTATGTTGTTTTTCCTACTATCCATGAGACAAAGGGTTGTAATATAGCAGTTATATAAAATCCTTATTGTTATTGTCTTCGTTCAACCTACACCTGGAGATGATATGCAGGGCAGACTGAAGCCAGTTGTCGGTAAAAAAAGTTTCTGACAGACTGCGTTTATTATCCTTGAGATATAAATTCAAGCTCAATCATACTATACCGTCACACAGAATGCCCTTATAGAATGATGTTATACTTCTGAAGGGGAGAGGAGGATATTAGTGTCCCGTGGACAACGAGATCATCACAGACGGAACACAAGTTCGTATTAGCAAAGGATGAGATGCGCCACCCCGCGCGGTAAACACATGAAATTACCGTAGGTTTTTTTTAATTTCATATATCAATATTTAAATAATGTCCTTTCATACACATGACATACATACTGGTTAAATGGCAGATTTATGGGTCTATACTGTGGGAGATATAGGATGTGAAGTTTGTTTCGCTGCCTGCTCACAAATTATATACTTTACATAATATTGTCTTTCACAAACAAAACTGGTCGTCTTACAGGTCATTCAGATGGTTAGCAATAAGTACACTGCAGACAACACTGGCAATCCAAATAGTTAAATCGGCACTGGCAAATGTAACGCACTTTCCGCTTTTTGCGGGTTGTTGTACGCTCACTAATTTGTAAAAGACATTTTTGGTGGTTATAGCACACTTTAAAGGTAAGTAATTTGTATTATTTTTCTAAAATGTTTGTCGCATGCAAATTCTGTTACAATTAAGCATACTATGGTGTTCCTCTGAATACAACAGCAAACCAAACGCTATGATAGTAATTTGTCGCCTCAGAGATTAACGAAAGATGGCCTAGAGGACGTTGATAATGAAATTTTAAAAACCCAAATAAGCGAAATAAAATCAATTGTCACATTTGGAAGGCAGAGTAATGTTTTTATGGAGAAGCTGAGGGTAGAGCAAAAAGAGGGAGGGCACAGCAGATAAAATCAATTGTCACATTTGGAAGGCAGAGTAATGTTTTTATGGAGAAGCTGAGGGTAGAGCAAAAAGAGGGAGGGCACAGCAGAGGGAAACATTACTTTTGGCTCAGTCAGTACAAACAAGGTGGACTAACATCTATCTTCTGTTGGAAAGATCTGTAAAACTGTCGCCATTAACTGCTCAAGTGCCAGCCAATCCTTCCATAAAAATACGCAAAGGTTCATTTCTAGTGCAGACACTGAATTCTCTGAAATATTGGATATTTTAATGCCATTCGACAAGGCCACAAAGATTTCTTGAAGCGAGTACGTTACAGGAAGTCTTGTTATTCCCCTACAGACCATTCTTGAAAAATGCATAAAGAAATCTCAGTCCTAAACAGTGCAGCCATAGCTCTATTTCGAAACCTTTTGAGCAGCTAGAAGAGAGAAGCGCTAAAATATTACGGAATTCTCTGCTGTGCAATTCTACCCCATCAGAACAAAGGTTTAAAAAATGTATATGACCCCCTCATTGCCAACAAAGCCGTTACCAATTTGACCCAAGAGGTAAACAATTACTTGAACGAAATGGGCAAACTTTCAACTTCACTTCAAAAGGAAAAGGTCAGAACAAATGGAAACCCTCTTTGGTCATCACATAAGGAAGTTACCAAAAGAAGTCTAGTGGACGCTTAAAGTTTGTTTCCGAGCGAAAAAAGACTTTACTTTCAGTATCCTCTATTGCCCGCCCTGTTGGCCGTGCGGTCTAACGCACTGCTTTCAGGGCGGGAAGGAGCGCCTGGTCCCCGGCACGAATCCGCCTGGCGGATGTGTGTCGAGGTCCGGTGAGCCGGCCAGTCTGTGGATGGTTTTTAGGCGGTTTTCCATCTGCCACGGCGAATGCGGGCTGGTTCCCCTTATTCCGCCTCAGCTACACTATGTCGGCGATTGCTGCGCAAACAAGTTCTCCAAGTACATGTACACCACCATTACTCTACCACGCAAATGTAGCGGTTACACTCGTCTGGTGTGAGACGTTCTCTGCGGCGGGGAGGGGGGGGGGGTGTCCACCGGGGGCCCGAACCGCGCAATAACCATGGGTTCGGTGCGGGGCGGCGGAGGGGTGAAGTAGTGGACTGCGGTAGTCGTCCTGGGGCTGTGGGCCACTGTGGCTGCGGCGGGCACGGAGTCTCTCCGTCGTTTCTAGGCCCCAGGCTAACATACAGTACAATATAATCCTCTATTACCCATAGGCAATGACCCTTTCGTTTTTGGGAGTAGAGAAAAATGCGTGTGTCAGGATTGTCATATGAAGCCCAAAAATATTTATCTTTGGTACGAAGTTTTATTGTTTCTGAAAGATTTGTATCCTCTTTGAATGATACTGTTTTTGATGAAAGGAGTCGAATAACAGGTCAACACATTGTAGAAAAGGATTTTATGAACAGTATAGAAAATAAATATTGATATGTGGTTTAATTAATTATTGAAATTATGACTGCTGCCAAGTAACTGTTTTTCGTAAATTTAATATTTTGTCTACTATCTAAGTTGTTCATTTCATTTTTTTGAAAGAGCATTTTTAGTTTTATCAGCATGAAATCAGTTATATTTAATTTCCTGTTAGCAAGTAAATCACTACATTTGTCTACAAAATGGGTTTTTCGTTCGATATAATTACAGAAAAAGAATGCTACAAATTTCCCACAAAAATCTCTTTTATACCATTTCTATAAAACAAAAGAGAAAGGGAGTTTCGACAACAGCAGCAAATTAGAAATTTAATAATTCACTCATAATTTATAACAAAAATAGAAAGTAGCTGATTTGCTACATGCGCTTACATGATGTGCCGTTATCTATTTGTAGCCCTTGGAAACTGACAATTTAATGCGAAAAATTTTGTCCAACCTCAGGTTTCACTCTTCAGCAGTGACCATTCGTAATGCCCTGTCCTCGGTTAAATATAATTTCTGAGCATAGTATGAAAAAAATAGAGTCAGCACGAAAATATTGGTGATTTTTGTATTTGACACCTCATTACTTTACGTGGAACGTAGTGTTCAACCCTCATTACTTTGCGATAAAAACAGCGAATGGTGAACGATTAAGTTCTCTTTCATTTACCTATTTTATTTGATATTTTGATTTTACATAACTTGACGGTGCTTAACCAAGCACTGCCGTGTCTAAAACCTCGCAATACCAAGAATTTTGATGGGATGACAATTTGCTTTCTGTCCTGAGAAATTTCGGTGAGGTCATGTAATAAAAGCTAGCCGTGATGCTGTCTCACTATGTGCGGAATTTCAAAAGGGAGTTCAGTCGATTAACATCTTGTGCGTTGCCATTTACTGAACGAATCTGTGCAGAACACAATATCAGGAATGTGCAGGGTCATGTCGCCAAGTTATGAACAGACCCTGCGTGTAACGGGCAGCAGAGTTGCGGCGCGCCGTGGGTTGACACACACATCAATACTGCGCGACACACCCCACCATTACTATCCGTCACTTCCACCCATCTCCACCGCGACTACTCGAACGGAAAAACGAAAAAAGAAACGCGGCGCCAACGATTTCCATTTATTTTAGCCACAATCTCATTATACCTAACGAATGGACGAGGAGAGGGCGAAGTTTTTTGCTCTCTGTAGCACAATTTCGAAGCGAAATTTCCGTCGCATTTTTTCCAAGACTAACTTCAGTCCTTTTCTTTTTTGTTGCATAAACGTATTGCACTTCCCTCCATAACGACAGACATGCACGAAAAACTCAGCTGTGTGTCCACATCTCTCATTCCTATGCACCCAAATTTCAGATTGGATATATGTATTTCCTAATACTGAACTACAAACACGAGAATTTATATAGCAAGCACGGAAATGACACGACTCATAATCGTACCGGTTTTTTCTTACTTGATAAGGTGAAAGATCTATCACTTTACTTAACTAAGAACTAATAAAATACAGAAAGAAATCGATTAACGCAAAGTAAGAGTGAACAGGAACTATAATTTCAACGGTAATACTAAATTACACGTCGAAACATGGAAGAATTAATGGCATATATATCGGAGAAGATATGGATGGAAAAGACTTTTGAGGGCTTAGTACGAATGTTTTAATCCTTTATTATAATTCTCTAAGTGTCTTGCATTACCTCAATCTCTTTTTTTTTTTTTCAGGAACGGTGAGAGGTATCACGTTGCTATTTGTGTCAAATACTAAGTTCTGCAAACAAAAGATGCAGCCATTTATGTCATATTTTGATACTCGCAAACTCACTCATCAAAACCTATAAACGAACTATCTACACAGGCGGAAAAATCTAAATACCAAGGTAGGAGTCGTGAGTCATAAACGAAAGCTAGTAGGTGTGTTTCTACATCTGAAAGATTATGTTTATTCAAATTTAGTGCCAGTCGCATAATTGTGGTGTTAATAGCGCCACTATGAGGGTGCAAATCAGGTTTGCTTTGATACACACTAACGGTCGTGAGCGTTAGTTGCCTTTGAGATTGGACGTGGTGAGTTGATTTAGTCAAGAATTTCTGTAACGCACGAAATGGAACAAGTTTACTTTTACCAGTCACTATTCTTTATCTCCACTACGCGTTTCAAAGGTGTAAACCTCTATCATCAATTGGATTGATATTTGTTAGTATGACGTGGGAACATGGTTCTCAAAGACAAAAAAAAAAAAAACTAAACGTATATCTAACGGTAAAAACAGCTAAAATAGAGTACCTCCAGTCGACAAAGGTTCCTTTCACTGTTTTAACACATATATACTGCCCAATTTAGTAAACAAATCTAGCGTCTGGAAACCATTAGGTCCAAGGATAATATAGCAAAAGAGAAACATTATCACAAAGTATAAAGAATATACATAGCAACAACAACATTACAGAATAATTTTTAAAGGATTTTGGAGATCTTTGTTTTGAGGTGTTCAACACATGCATTGGAATAAATATTTCAGGTGGTGTATAAATTCGATTTTGTCAAGTAAATATAGCTTAAACTTCATATCCGTTTATATGATCAGGTGGCATGTTGCAAATTTTAAGCACAATTAACTGTATTGGATACAGTGGTAGAATTATACATAAAGAACAGTTTTGGTTGGGATTCACAGATAGGAATGAAAGGCTGCAGGCAGGGGCAGACGAGGAAAAAGAAGTGAGAGGAGGAGAGGTGGTGGAAGGAGTGACTGGATGAGAGCAAACTTTTCAACGCGTTGGGTTCTTAAGATTGTGTGTGTTACATGTAGCAAATGCCTTAAGGTTGGAGGGGGGGGGGGGTAATACATTGGTTAATGCTTTAAAATATGAAGATATACCGTTTATGCCATTAGTTGATGTACATGTAGTTCTAAGCTGAGAGAGGGTAATAGCTGTTGGTGTGACGATGTATTTGTAAAAGAGGTCAATCTCTTGTACTTTTGGGGATGTCATGGTAACATAATTAAATATTTATGGTAAATATTAAGGAAGGGGTAGGTAGGTAGGTAGGTAGGTAGGTAGGTAGGTAGGTAGGTAGGTAGTGTGCGTGTGCGTATGCGTGTGCGTCCACATTGGCTCATTTAATAACGTATGCAGTTACTGAGAAGAGATGATACTATTGTAAAAACGTATGTTTGTATATATATGCAGTGTTTCAAGAATGTTTAGTTTTTTGTCTTTAGGCTGGATGTGTAGGATGCTGATACTTGTGTTGTTAACTTGGTGTTTTGTTTCATGCAAGTAAGTGGCTATTGCTGATGGGCGGTGCCAATCTAATCTGAAATGATCTGTCTGTCTGGCCTACGTAGAAGCAATCACAGTGCAAACATTCAATTTTGTGTACACATCTATGATGAACTGGGTTTCGTGTGTATGTTGTGAGGTAATTTCTGTCCAATCTTGTTGTCTGTGATAACATATGTTTATGCCTATTCGTTTGAAGATGGTTGGTTCAAATGGCTCTGAGCACTATGCGACTTAACTTCTGAGGTCATCAGTCGCCTAGAACTTAGAACTAATTAAACCCAACTAACCTAAGGACATCACACACATCCATGCCCGAGGCAGGATTAGAACCTGCGACCGTAGCGTCGTTTGAAGACATTGGCAATCTGATATTTCATGTTCCCTAGAAAGGGGATTATGTGGAAGATGTTTTATTTCTGTTTTTTCGTGAAGTGATTGCTTTGCCACTATTGAATGTTTTGGGGGTGTCTACTATGGAGCAGATATGCATTTTGATACCGAGCATCAATTTAAATAAGGTATGTACATATACGTAAATAAAAAACGAGTGATCAATCGTCTAGAGTGTGTGTAGAAATTTATAGACATGCACAGAAGTTTACAGTGCGCCATTAATTTCAAAATATTTAGCGTATAATTTTTCTGCGCTTTTACAGAAATACACAACATGTCTCAAAATGAAAACAGTTACTGGTATGTACGCTCCTAAGTACTTTACGTGAATCGTTCGACAAAATTACATGAAAAATCTAGTACTACGTGCAAATTTTGCAAGCAAAAGCTGTAGCAGAAAACTGAGCAACAGTTCTTAACTGGAAGGGGAAGAATGGGGGTCTTAACGTAAGTACGGTATTTGTCTGGAGGTTACCTTAAAAAGATTTTCACGTTACAACGTACATTAAGGAGCAGAGATTTATTTTTCCTATATTTGAGAATTGGAAATCGTTTGAGTAATAGCGTTCAACTGCATTTGGTAATGCGGACAATGAAAGTGAACCAATAACGACAGTGCAAGTTGCGTGCCTAAATTATGAATTTTTTGAATTATCTTACATGTAGCTGCGTTAAGGGCAGCGGAATGCAGCTTTTACGCTAGGGAGTTTTTAAGTTAAAAATTCTGTTACGAATTTGTTTCATATCCTTAAATATACGACTGCAAAGTCTTTTCAGGTACGAATTCTCCGAAATCTCATTGTAGTCTCTAAAATTAACATATGTTCTAAAGGTAACACACAGTGAGATTCATTACACGCTTGATGAAGAGCCCTGCTGCTCAACTGCGTAGAAAATACTTCCGAAGACAGATACCGGGTTGTATAATGAAGTAGGGCACTCGCTGGGATCCATACTTTAAGAAATAGTAACGGGTGTTTAGACAAATCAAAATTAGGTCTTTACACTTGCTATGAAAGTGACGTACAAGGGCAATGTGGCGCAGGGCAGTGGTGTGTAAACTCACTGACCTCGTTCACTCGCGATTTCGTAAAGTCTGCAATCACGATGGATGATTACGATGAGAAAAAAGATTGGAACAGAAAATGTTTTATTTGAGATCGATTGGTACAAAACGCATTGTGATCCGAGCTATGGATCACGACATATTTGAATTTTGGTTAGGTGCTGGATTCAGTATTCACTGTAGCAAGCGACGGTCGTAGGCATTCACTGCCGCACAGTGGAGCGGTTGACTGCCCGGGAACATTTCCTAATGGCGGAGCTGTTTTCCGGAAGGTTGGCCTAAGAATAAGACGGGCAGAACTAAATGTTGGACGCAGTTTGCTGGGGCAGACACCCCTTGGTAACAAACAGGTGGACCGCTTCCAGGCCTTAAGCCCGGGAGGAAAGCCAGGATTTGTTTTCTAAGAACCAGCCAGTAGTAGTCTGAAAGGGTCTTCGCCGCAGGCACCAATGTAGTACATATTCTAGAAAGGAAAAATAGTAGTAAAGTGTTTTTAAAGGTGATCCGTCTTGAGAAAAATACAACTTCGTCTTATACATTTTTCGCTGAAGTTACAGCATAATCAGTGGGCTTTTATTTTCTAACAATTAGAAAGGAAAACTTCTCTTTACTACTTGAACTCAAATTTGAGTTTTTAAGATAGTATTTACAAATTTGAAAAACAAAGTTTCGTATACTTTGTTACCACATACCGTAGTTTTCCTGGGTTTTTATTATCAAAAATGGCTCTGAGCACTATGGGACTTAACATCTGAGGCCATCAGTCACCTTCCTATTTCTATTTTGTGTGTGTGTGTGTGTGTGTGTGTGTGTGTGTGTGTGTGTGTGTGTGCGTGCGTGCGTGCGTGCGTGCGTGCGTGCGTGCGTGCTGCTTGGGATTTAGGGTAGGGGAGGGGAGGGGGGTATTTATGGGTTGGTGGTATCATAGTTCTTTGAGAGCAGAGACAGTTCCGTTAAAGGGAACTGTGTATTCATTTATTATTTCTTTTCCTTCAACTATGGCTTCGTGTTGCGATAGTTTTTGTGGGGCAACTGTTGCTGCATTCTGTGTCTCTGATATATAAAGTTGCTGCTTGTCTGTTCTATATAAACCGATTTGCAGCCTTAGCACGTCAGATCGTAAATACCAACGTGTTGGGTTTGTCCGTGCTTATATTGGTTGCCCTTATTTTTCTCTGTATTGAATTGTCTGTCGTGTAGGCTGTTTCAGCCATTTTTTCACGACTATGTTGCCTGTTTTATGGGCCACTTTGTTGTAGTCGCGTGTGTACGATTTGCTTGTTATTATGGGTGGTGTTAAGCGTGCTTGTGTGTGTATTTATGTTCTGTGTATATGTTTTTAAGTTGGTAGCAGGCTGTTTGTTTTTGGTTGCTAGGTGTCTCCTTTAGTTCTCTTTTTAATTTTGTGATTCAGTTTCTTTACAATGCATTATATCCATGATTAGAGTATTTATGTATGGCTGTGCTGGTGGTGGTGCTGACTTTCCTGATTATGGAAAATTGGTGCTGGTCGTTACCTCTGTGTATTGTGAGGTCAAGGAAATTCGACATTTTGTTATTTTCTGTTTCGATGATGAATCAAACACAGACAGAAGAGCTTCAATCTCAAGTAGTATAAAGTGGCTTGCCTGGTGTCACAGTACTTCAAAAACTGATAAATACGAGCGAGAGACCATTGTGTGGCGGATAACGACCAATATTGGTCGAGGCAGGGCCCATGTCAAATGGCAGTCCAAATTCAGTAGCGTAAGAAGCTTTGTATTTAATCATTTTATGTCCAATCTGTATACGCACAATCACGTGGACCCTCATTTAACGATTATTGTGGAAGTATATTTTGATAGCGACAATATTTGTAGCTTTAGACGAAGGAAGTGTAATGAACAAGTTATGTGTTGTATCAAACGCCATCACTCAAACTACTGTCGGCAACTTGGACGATGTTGACTGCCTTGCTGTATACTGTCTCAGTGTTGTTAATTAGAATGTGGCTGGTGGCCCCCTGGTCGCAACTGCGAGGTTAGGTTTGTTTGTTCCTTGGAGAACATCGTTTGACTTAATTGCCACCAGATCCAAAACTACCCTGGCGTTTCGTTTCCAAGTCTGTCATGACAAGGCAGCAGACTTGTGATAATTTATAAGCGAGTTGCTCTCTCGGTTAAGGCGGAAGTATGTTGTCAATTTGAATTAATTTTCGGTCGTGTAAGCTCCGTTAATTCTGATGAGTGAACTTCTAGCTTTCCCGGACTAAGGGCCTCAACAATATATTACGATTTTCCAGATTAGTTGGTTCTTAATTTGATGACGCACCAACTTCTACCGGAGTGGTTGTGTTTTGACGCAAAGGTTAGCCCATTTTAATATCAAGGAGTGTGGCTTATGAGCAGCTGCATAACAGTTATCATTAGATTTTAAGTACATAGCGTAAGATGGGTTTATCTGTATTGTAACTGTCACGCAATCCTGTTGTCCTCCGCTTACGTTGCAAGAGAGATTATGGCTTTTATTTTCTCTCCGTGTTAACCAATGTACAAATACATTAGGTATAAATCTGCGAAATGTAAACTGTGGCAGTTCTTATGCCGATGAACAGCAAACATGCTGCATAAATTATATTAATAACAAGGAGAAATTGAAGTGTTCGAAGTCCATGACAAAAGTTCTCAAAGCGCGCGGTCCTATTAAGCTGCGTTTTGCTATGAACACCTACTTCATGATAGTGGTATTCGGCGGACATTTGGATTTTGCATTAAACCCAACCGAGAAGAGGTACTGTAATAAACGAAAAACAGGTTGATAAACGCGGCGCTAACAAAGAAATACATATTAAATTGAATAGCGTGCGCACGATATCTGTGCTTACTTGCATTACGCTTGTCATAAATTAGTAAAAGGGGCTATCATCTAACTGTTCAAGACGGTGGTGTTGAAAGCTTGAGAAACAAACAGAACTCAAAGACGGGTCTCTCGACCCCTGAAGGCCGAGCCGCGCTAGCCGATCAAGTCCTGGTGGCTCCTATGGACGGTATCTTATCACTTCTTGGGAGAAGTGAACAACCTGGGCAGAAAATGTTACGTGGCGACCTGGAGGAGCCAGTTACTGCTGGAGAATTGCTAGAGCGCTGTCGCCACAGCGCTTCCTCATACCTCCGAAACCGCGGCCGATATCGTATCTATAAACGTTGCGTCAGAGCACGGTATCAGATCTCAGCTGAACCAGCTCTTTGCGATACCGTTATGTCTAGATCGTCGGTACGATAATCGTATCCGGAAGACTACGTCACTTATGACGAATTTCTACGTCAGCGCGTGTGCTTACGAAAGTTAGTATTTCACCTCAGTACACTAACGAAACTTTAAGGTGTCGCCTTTACTAACGAATGTATTCTATGGCTGTGTACAAAAACTGTCCAAACCTAAGCCACGATATCCGCACAGAAGTTCTACGAGGGCTTGCTGAAACGTAATGCCTCCGGATTGTGTGTCTGAAAGCTCTTACGGGGACCACACCGTGGTTCAGGTCGAAAAAAATCGATTTTCGGTTTTCATCATATTTCGATTAAGGTTTTATTAAAGTACTCTGGAAAGGATTTTGCTAAAAAAAAATTTCGAGCATTTAAAAAGCATTTTCCTACCATGTGTGTATATGCCTCGCCCACTTTTCTGCATATATTTTAGATTTTTATATCCCCTACTTTGCACGTCAGGGATATTTTTTGTTTTACTCTCCGAGTGCGTTGGTTATCCTTGGAATGCAACGGTCGGTATTCTTTTGTTTCTGCTGTTTGTAAACAACACGCTTTCAAACACGGGGTTAGTTTTGTTCAAGTGAATTGAGAAATAGAAAACTTGCCGGTATACTATGGGCAGGCAATTAGGAGAAATAAAGAAAGTCTGGAGGCAATGAAGAGATGTTTGGGCCACATTGCTCCGTAAGTCCTCTACTGATAAGTCATGTCATGGATTGTGTCCATCAGGAGAAAATTCGTGGTGCAAATGCAATAGGGCTCAGGCAACTGGAGAATCTTATTCTCAACAGCATTCTCTTCCTGCTGCTGTTCTTAGAGCAATTAAACCTATTTTTAGAGACTTGGCTCATCCTGACCTCCTACGGAAATGTCTGCATGGGCAGACACGTAACCCAAATGAATGTTTCAAGACCATAATTTGGAACCGCCTTCCTAAAACTGTATTTGTAGGCATGCATATAATGGAACTAGGAGTTTATGATGTAAGCATTCAATTGTGGTAATATCGGAAAGTGTTGGGTAGTGAAAAAGCTGGGAATTAATTCTGGTGAAAATATGATCACTGGGCTGCAACATTGCGATAAAATGAGGATAGCCAACGCAGACAGGTCTGCATCTAATATGGCCAAGAAAGCAAGACAAACATCCAGGAAGGTGAAAAAGAAGGTGGAAGACCTGCTAGAGGCCAAAGTAGGGCCATCATATGCAGCAGGACAGTTTTAATTAACTGTAAGTAACAAATTTCAATAGTTTTTTCTTTAAGTCAATTCCCGCAAACTACGAGGGCTATCCACAAAGTACATTACATTTTGGAATTAAAAATAAATTAAGTATTGGAAATTTTTTTTATTATATACAGATGAAAGCCACACTTAAATACTACTTTTCTACATAGTTGCCATTTAAATTAAGGCACTTATCGTACCGATGGACGAGCTTGGAAATTCCTTCGTCGTAAAATTCGGCCGCCTTCGCCTTCAACCACGTAATGACTGTCTTTTGGGACAGAAAAGGTGTGATTTTTGTGGATTTCCTGGAAAGAGGCACTACAATAAACTCTCAAAGGTATTGCCAAACTCTCCACAGCCTCAGAAGAGCAATAAAAAACAAGCGCAGGGGAAAGTTGGGCTCAAAGATCTTGCTGATTCACGACAACGCCCGGGCCCACACGGCAAATGCCACTCGTGAAGTTCTCGAATCTTTTAAGTGGGAGTTGTTTCCTCATCCGCCGTACAGTCCCGACCTGGCACCGAGCGACTTCCACTTATTCCCAGCAATGAAGAAGTGGTTGGCTATGCAGCGTTTTGATGACGACGCACAGCTTCAAGAAGAGGTAACCACTTGGTTGAAGGCGCAGGTGGCAGAATTTTACGACGAAGGAATTTCCAAGCTCGTCCATCGCTACGATAAGTGCCTTAATTTAAATGACAACTATGTAGAAAAGTAGTATTTAAGTGTGGCTTTCATCTGTATATAATAAAAAAAATTGCAATACTTTATTTTTAATTCCAAAACGTAATGTACTTTGTGGATAGCCCTCGCAAAATTTTCAGTAAATATGCCCCATTATATCAAACTATCGTTGATAAATGAATGAAATTTTCAGAGACTCTGCATAACAAAAATCCACCTCTGGCATTACATTCATTAATACTTCCCAATTAGGAAGTTCAGAAAAAATATTTCCTGCAGAAAACCTTAGGTTTTTTTTAATAAATTTAAAAAGTATTTCTTAAAAAGTAGGTTTTAGTACAGTTGACTATTAGCATCATGTAACATACAGTAAAAATATTAAGGTCCTGCATCAATTAGTTTTTTTCAGAAATGGGTCAAATACTTGCCTAAATTAACACGGGTTAGGTAGGCAGGGTGTGGTCCCCTTAAAGCTTTTGAAATAAAACAAACGTTACTAACATTCTACATCTATTCTTTATGTCAACACACTTGCAGTCTTCTGCTGAAGGGCTCCGAGCGTGGAGAATGGCGTTGCGTAACGTAACTATGTCGGTGCTTGAGAAACAGTGTCCTATAATCCAGTCTCGAATTCGAAGAGCTCATCAGGGGTAAAATACAGGGAGCGAAAGGCTATTTACAGTTTGTACAGAAACCAGATGGCAGTTATAAGAGTCGAGGGGCATGAAAGCGAAGCAGTGGTTGGGAAGGGAGTGAGACAGGGTTGTAGCGTCTCCCCGATATTATTCAATATTCAATATTGAGCAAGCAGTGAAGGAAAAAAAAGAAAAATTCGGAGTAGGTATTAAAATTCATGGAGAAGAAGTAAAAACTTTGAGGTTCGCCAATGACACTGTAATTCTGTCAGAGACAGCAAAGGACTTGGAAGAGCAGTTGAACGGAATGGACAGTGTCTTGAAAGGAGGGTATAAGATGAACATCAACAAAAGCGAAACGAGGATAATGGAATGTAGTCGAATTAAGTCGGGTGTTGCTGAGGGAATTAGATTAGGAAATGAGACACTTAAAGTAGTAAAGGAGTTTTGCTGTTTAGGGAGTAAAATAACTGATGATTGTCGAAGTAGAGAGGATATAAAATGTAGACTGGCAATGGCAAGGGAAGAAGAGAAATTTGTTAACATCGAGTATAGATTTAAGTGTCAGGAAGTCGTTTGTGAAAGTATTTGTATGGAATGTAGCCATGTATGGAAGTGAAACGTGGACGATAAATAGTTTGAACAAGAAGAGAATAGAAGCTTTCGAAATGTGGTGCTACAGAACATGTTTTTTGCTCGAGTATCATGTCGTTTTTGGAAACCCAGAATCTACTATGTAGGAATCAACATGGATTCCGGAAACAGCGATCGTGTGAGACCCAACTCGCGTTATTTGTTCATGAGACCCAGAAAATATTAGATACAGGCTCCCAGGTAGATGCTATTTCTCTTGACTTCCGGAAGGCGTTCGATACAGTTCCGCACTGTCGCCTGATAAAGTAAGAGCCTACGGAATATCAGACCAGCTGTGTGGCTGAATTGAAGATTTTTTAACAAACAGAACACAGCATGTTGTTATCAATGGAGAGACGTCTACAGACGTTAAGGTAACCTCTGGCGTGCCACAGGGAAGTGTTATGGGACCATTGCTTTTCACAATGTATATAAATGACCTAGTAGATAGTGTCGGAAGTTCCATGCGGCTTTTCGCGGATGATGCTGTAGTATACAGAGAAGTTGCAGCATTAGAAAATTGTAGCGAAATGCAGGAAGATCTGCAGCGGATAGGCACTTGGTGCAGGGAGTGGCAACTGTCCCTTAACATAGACAAATGTAATGTATTGCGAATACATAGAAAGAAGGATCCTTTATTGTATGATTATATGATAGCGGAACAAACACTGGTAGCAGTTACTTCTGTAAAATATCTGGGAGTATGCGTGCGGAACGATTTGAAGTGGAATGATCATATAAAATTAATTGTTGGTAAGGCGGGTACCAGGTTGAGATTCATTGGGAGAGTGCTTAGAAAATGTAGTCCAGCAACAAAGGAGGTGGCTTACAAAACACTCGTTCGACCTATACTTGAGTATTGCTCATCAGTGTGGGATCTGTACCAGATCGGGTTGACGGAGGAGATAGAGAAGATCCAAAGAAGAGCGGCGCGTTTCGTCACAGGGTTATTTGGTAACCGTGATAGCGTTACGGAGATGTTTAATAAACTCAAGTGGCAGACTCTGCAAGAGAGACGCTCTGCATCGCGGTGTAGCTTTCTCGTCAGGTTTCGAGAGGGTGCGTTTCTGGATGAGGTATCGAGTATATTGCTTCCCCCTACTTATACCTGCCGAGGAGATCACGAATGTAAAATTAGAGAGATTAGAGCGCGCACGGAGGCTTTCAGACAGTCGTTCTTCCCGCGAACCATACGCGACTGGAACAGGAAAGGGAGGTAATGACAGTGGCACGTAAAGTGCCCTCCGCCACACACCGTTGGGTGGCTTGCGGAGTATGAATGTAGATGTAGATGTAGAAGAATGCTTACGATTAGATGGGTAGATCATGTAACTAATGAGGAAGTACTGAACAGGATTGGGGAGAAGAGTTTGTGGCACAATTTGACAATAATAAGGGACCGGTTGGTAGGACATGTTTTGAGGCATCAAGGGATCACAAATTTAGCATTAGAGGGCAGCGTGGAGGGAAAAAATCGTAGAGGGAGGCCAAGAGATGAATACACTAAGCAGATTCAGAAGGATGTAGGTTGCAGTAAGTACTGGGAGATGAAGCACAAGAGAGTAGCATGGAGAGCTGCATCAAACCAGTCTCAGGACTGAAGACTACGACGACGACGACGACAACACAACAACAACAACCTCACGTGGAGCACCCCCCTCCTTCAGCGTGACAGTGGCCGACCACACGCGCTGCGACATTTGTAACAATCCAGCGCCTTAGGTTCTCTGCCATCGATTATCCTTCATTCTGTCGCGACTTAGCGGCATCCGATTTTCATCTGTTTCCTAAACTTAAAGAATACTTTCGAGGACTTCACTCAGTGTTGAAGGGGTGCACGCAGGGGTGAGGAGTTGGCTCCGTCAACGAAGTCAAACATTCTACAGTGACGGTATAAACAGTTGGGAGAAATGTGTTGGTCACCAGGGCGATTGTTGGGAGCAGTGCTGCCAACTTAGTGGATTTTCCACTAAAACTGGTAGTTTCTATTCTTAGTGGCGATATATTGATTCTAGTGGGTGGTGGATTTTAGAGTGGATCAGTAGAATTCAGTTTTAGATACCTTGTCTCTATCACTCAGCTATTCATGTGATCCGAAATGTTATTTCTACTTCATTTGATTTCAGGAGTATTCAACTTTTGTTGCAAAGGCAACACAGATGCATTACAATGTGACATCAAACTAACCATCAAACTCGATAGACTACATGCGGGGATTCCCTGTAGAATGAACAGTATTTAGTAGCGCCTGGTTATAGTTCATTTCACGAGCGAAGGCGGCTTACGCAGGTGCACGGAGTGCAGCAACCTGTTTCAAACAATGGGCGCTTACTTAGATCATTGTCGCTTCGAATAAACACTGAGGGCTTGTTTGCTCCCGCAGGGTGCGTCACATCATCAGATGCGCATAAAAAGTAATTCGACTGTCGTCGTTCCTGGTTTGCACTATACAATTATGATTCTCTGTGTATTGTATTAGTTCACGACTTCATACGTGTATAACTATGCCGAAACCACAATATAATGCAAAAGTTAAGGGATTCTTGGCTTCAAGACCCATATTTAAAAGATTGGCTTCTAGTTATCGAAAGAACTGCGGGTCAGGTAGCGAAGTGCAAATTTTGTGGTACAGTTTTTAAGTAGTCACTATGGAGATTGAAGTTTCATGGGTGTGAAAGAAGCAACATGATAAAAGAGTAAGCAACCCTTTTTTTTTTTTGAATAGTTACTCATTCATTGATCGGTTTTACCTCTTTGACCTTTGCGGAAGGAGGTTCAAAGATTGTGGCATCAGGAGTGTTGAAATTGTACTGTAAATGAATGGAAGAACATTTTTATCGCAGATTAATCGCACCTCAATAGGTAGAATAATTATCACATATCCATGAGGAAGGAAAGGTGTAGCCAGTACTATAACTGAAATATTATGGAAAAATAGTAAATCTGTTTAGGGGTGGAAGAAGAGGGTATGAAAGCAACATGTTGCAGGCTGTAACTATGCAGCCTAAAACTGCTTTTAAGTCAGAGCCGATTGGGAATAAAAAAATGGAAGAAGCAAGACTTGCATTATTCGCAGCCATGCATACTAGTGTACGTGTAATCGACCATTTGGAAGAGGTAATTAATCAGTCGTCAAAAACATATCGAAAAAGTTCAGCTGCACCGAATTAAGTGCATGTCAGTTACAAAAAACGTGTTAGCACAGAATTTCACTGACATTCTAAAACAAGATTATAAAGATCAACCATTTAGGGTATTGATGAATCTACTGATACTGCTGTACATAAATACTAGGGATTGATTGTATTTTATCACAGTAAATTAAACCAAAAAATAGTATCTACATACCTTGACCTTACTGAATTGCACGAGTGTCATGCTGAAGCTTTTGTCCCTGTTGTAAAGAAAACACTTCAGCGATTCGATTTGCTAATTGAAAATTTAATGGGCATTGGTACAGATAATGCCTCCGTCGGGGTAAATGACGGAGTATTTACGAAGTTGAATGAAGTGGTACCGTACCTGATTTTAGTAAGTCGTTTGCGCCATTCCTTGCAACTGGCTGTTTCAGCTGCTGCAAAAGAATTTTTATCGAGAAATTTGGAGTTTTTAATTAAAGATACATATGATTGGTTTAGTCGCTCCTCTTCCAGACAATTTCTTATAAGGAGCTGTACAAAACCAACGATGGACAGAAACCGTTAAAAATAGTTCAAGCGTGCCATACAAGGTGGTTATCAATAGAATCCGCTGTATGAAGAATATAAACGCAATGGTCAGGGCTAAAAAAACGCATGTTTCCCTAGCTAAAAGTACGCGAAAGGTGTCACATGGCATAGTTATTGCACGCTATGTGTGCGAACGAGATTAATTACGCATATGTTTCTTTTTATATCCAATATCAATTGAAGTAAAAGAGTCAATAAAACGTTCGAGTAGAAAGATACAGATCACACCAAACACTGATGAGTTGGCCAACATGATAGAGGTACTTGTCAGCAAAGTTACGTTACCTGCAAATAAAGTTAGCATTTTTACTCAAAATATCCGTGATTTCTACGATCGGAGATGTTATCCGGGTTTCCGCTTTGAAAAGCGGTTACTTGAAATGAGAGAGAAAGGACTACCACTGGACGACTATATGTTGTGTAATCGGTGCGACATTTATAGTAAGTCTGACTGAAGAAATAAACAGGTTACCACAAAATTTGACGTTGATGAAAAAAAATTTCCAGAATAAGTGTTGAACAAGCACTTAATTACAACAAAGGAAATCTAATTGACATAATGGCTCAGTTGAATAAAAGTATAGAATTTATAGGAAGAGTGAATTAACCGACAAATTCATTTGTTGAACTGGAAAGGAATAAAGTACTGCATTTGAAAGACTCACAGGGGGAATCCAGATTTGAGAAATTAGCGACTTTTGCGATTACTCTCCTAATACTGCCTCATTCCAATGCCGATGTTGAGAGACTAATTAGCAGTATGAATGTAATAAATACAAGTAGAGGAATAGAATGAAGTTAAATCTATTAACTGCTCTATTAAGAATACGCTGTGGTTTGAGGTTGGAAGGAAAATGCTGCAACGAACATGAAATTTCAATAAACGCTGTAAAACAAATCGCTAGCAAAGAATCGTATAAATCTGAAACTGACGACGATGATGCAGACAAAAATGCTTACTTTGAGGACGAATTCATTTAAATAATTGTTATTATACAACTTTCTGAATGTTCCTGACCTTGACATGCTGGTTTATTTATTGTATGCCCATTTAATGAATGTGAATATTTTATTACTGAATAATAAATGAAACAAATTACTAATATACTTATTTTCTGTCATAATAATTTTAAAAAATTTTAGTGGATATTTTGGCGATTATGAGAGTAGGGGATTTTTGTTAGTGGTTTTTGCACTTTAAACTGGTGGGGAGCTCATTTGAACTGTTGGCAACTCTGGTTGGGAGAGACGTAGGCATGAAGAATAAAGTTATGGAATGTTAATAACTTGAGTTACTTAAAAGGCTTTACGAGTTTACACACAAATTCGGAGGCGCTACTTATCAGATTGTCCTCTTACACTGCCGTGAGAACTGACAATTATGAACTGGGTACAGAAGTAAATGAGGATCACGCGCTAGCGTTTACGTGGTACAGTGCCGCACATTAAAGAGACTATATGTGCCGTCACAGCACTAAACAAAGACGACTATGTTTACTAAATTCTGGCTGGTATTTAACATCTATTTACCGTTTGACATACACTTAACCACCTGATGATAACATTAACGGTAATCATTGTTTCACCGCTACTGAGTTGTAAATATATTTAATTTAGTACTAAGTAAGAATACGAGTTATCCTGCAATAGCACTCTCTAACTGCATATGTAAAAATACATACAAAAACCAATGTTTGGCATTAGGCACATAATCCAAGAAGTAAGGAAGCCTGGAACCTCTGGGCCCTTGAAGTAAGCAACATCTAATATCTTTATGTAATGTCACCAAGGGCAAAGATTGCTGCTGGTTTTCCGCCTAAACGGTTTTCAAACGCAGAACTATTTGGAACTGTGTGCAGGAATATTTTTTTTCACGTTCCATCTATCAGACAACAAAGATCGCTGACTCGCTTGAACCATTGAATTACTTTTCTCTTAAAGGTTTCTTTTAAAGACATCCATTTCTACAAGTCAACACAGATGTCTTAATATTCATGGAAACGTTCTGTCCTCAATGGAACCGATACCCAGAAAACCTACTTAAAATTTCACTTCTAGTAACTCTTTTGATGTGCAAATACGTTAGGTCGAATAAAGTCTTTAGTTAATATAACTTCCTGCTTTTTTACATGTCTATGTTCACACTTTCATGATATGAAAGTTCACAATTTTGCTGATTTCATTACATTATGTATTGTTTAGATTTTATTGTACGATAAACTATTCCTATAGGAATAGCGCCTTCTCTTGACACCTGTAAAAATAAAACCTTATAGAACTCTTCGTTCAATCTTTGCATTTATATATTTTCAAGGATCGACGCAACAATTCACGTAATTATTTGTCACTAGTGGACCTGACAGGGACACGAAAGGTCGAAACCATTCAAACCCGAATACTGTGTATCATGTCTGATGGACTCTGGGGGGAGGGGGGGGGGGGGTAGAGGGGGAGGGAGAGAGAGGGAGAGGGAGAGGGAGAGAGAGAGAGAGAGAGAGAGAGGGAGAGAGAGAGAGAGAGAGAGCAACTTAAGACCTTAAAGTGTAGTATGTAATGAATTGATGCAGATGGATTTTAGTTTTGTTGGACTCTTTGCTACTGTTCGCGCTTTCTTTCAAACGATTCTAATGTGTCTTGCGATCCAAGCCGGTTGCTACGTTGACGCTTTTCTACTGGACACCGTAGCGGAACTTAGCAGTAAATTTGATGACTGTAGGCAAGCAGTATATCATTTAGGCTATGTGTACTGTTCCGCTCTGGACACTGATGATTCGTAATGACTTACTCAGTAGGATGAATCGTAACGACTTATTCTACTGATGGCTAGTGGCCGATAAAATTTGCTGCCCCGATTCCTTCTAGTGATAAGATGAGTACCGTTATGATCTAATAACCCGTTTCACAATGAACTTACCCACTGATGAGATTGCAATGAATGTTTTTATTGCTGTCATGCTTCCTCGCAACACTATACGGGAGTTTATATTGTGAATAATTAGAAGGAAACAAGGAGTTTTATCTTTTTTTTCCTCCTTCTCTGAAGAATGCTGCCAAGAGTTAATACTGAAGTCCGTAAACACCGTTACACCATTTTTCCCCAAAAAGAGAATGTTAATTTTTACTTCTGATTTGGTCACAAAGTTCCTGAAACTTGAGTAGTTGTTCTATACATTCTAGACAACTAATTATATGTGCAAATATTTCTGCACAGCTGTCTAACATTTTTTTACTGCTACTGAAAGATGACGAATAATTTTAAATAATAGCTCTCCTTCCCATCCACAAGAAATTACCCAGTTTATGCCCGCGCAGAGAAAGTCGCGCAACAGATAAAAAGAGATTTAAGGTCCACTTCCTGCTCACAATCATTTCCTTGGAACACGCAGTGCACAGATTAAATGCATCCAGTGATCTGCGGTGAATTTATTACACCAAAAGTAATAATTACGTGGGAATTTACGAGAGTACAGTTATTAATTTCAAGTTTTTCACGTCACATTTCTTGAAATCCTAGACAATGCTGGGTAAAAACTTGGTATAATGTCATGATAAACATCTTTCAACTTTTGTAGGCCTGACCGTTGATTGTATCTCATATCCATCTGCGAGACGGCAGGAAGCTACAAAATATCTTTTACTTCGCGTTTGTAACGTTACTAAAGCTCACGCACGAAATACATCACGCGCCGACCCATCGGAAACATCCTCGAATGCTGAAATAGTGGTTGGTGGACTTGACGACACGCGTTTAGAAACTGTGCCCCAGATAGTGAGATACCCGTCTATATCTGCCTTCCGTATAACGTCGGCGAGCCAAGCACCAACACTCCTAGTTGTGCGCCTGCTTGGTCTAGCTTATGCTGTTGTCTAGGAAGGCTGTTTCCGAAGGGTTATAAAACCGTAACAGCGCTGTAAGGCGTGGCTGGTGACTCGCTGCCCTCACCTACAGGTCGCAACGCCCACATCACACGCTAAAAGGGCGTGGGTGGGCGACGTGCAACAGCTGCTGCCGCGCAGTCTCTGATGCAGGGCGTTATTTGCTTAGATCAGTGATCGATGGGTATGTAAAGATGTATTAGAATCAGTTTACAACCTGCATAACGTAATTTTCCTTTACGTAGGGTCAACCATTTGTCATCGTAACTAAAGCAAGCATGTATTTCTTGTGTCAAATACACGTTGCACGTTTCTAAATAAAAATATGTAATACACACAAATACAAACGTTTTCATATTGATTCCAAAATCAAATGTCATTTCTCAGGAATTTTATGTTACTAGATAAAATTCAAAAATTTTGACAATAGGATCGTGCACCTCTTTCTGAATTTAAGCCAGTTTTAATGAAGGTTAGTTTTATCTTTTTTAATAACTGACATTTGTCAGTTCCTTCAGCAGAGAATTAGATTATTTATAGCTCATTTCATATCAAAATAAGTGCTATGATGCTGTAGTTAAAATATGCAATTGGTTTAACAGTTTCTAAGAGAATCTTCGTGAATGAGCACCGCACTTTTTTTTCGCCCTGCACGCTCATGTGCAACCAAACATTATTTACCCCATCATAATTCCAGAAGACATTACTATATCAAGATAAGCGAATTATGTTACTTTAGCTATTTGTTTCTCCCCAAGACTTGCCGTGACAATATGCAAAAGCGGCTCAACTGATGTATTTTAGAAGGCCCACCACCGATTTCCTTTCTTTTTGTGTAGTCTCATTAATAGATACATATTAAAATTTTGAATGATTGCGTTATTTATCAATATTTGTCTATGTATTTGCTCTCGACTTGCAAAAAAAATCAATCATTTTAAACGAATTGTTTATAAGTCACTGGGAGCCGATTTTAATGCGCATGCCATTAACAAAACAGTTCTACTTCTCGTAGATTGAATGTCATTTATGTACATAATAAAAAAGGGCCTAGGATAAAACTTTATGAAAACTCTTTCTTGTATATATTACAGATTTTGTTACCTTACGCAGCACAACCCATTTCATTGTTTGCATTATCAACGGTGCGTAATAATGATAAAATCTAATCCATAATATAACAATTCCCATTTTAATTTCGATCTGTGTGTTTATTTTAATTTGACGTATATCCGCAAATGGTGAAAAAATATTTATGGATTTTTCGTCCAATTGCACTGCAAGCTTTTTTATTTTTAACAAACGGTTTCAATCGCAGTGTATTATCTTCAGGTGACTTCTCAAGGTCGATATAAAAACACTGTATTCGCTGATAGCACTGAGTACCACAATAGTGAGTTCATATGGGGTAGTTCTCAATTTTTTCTGTATATGAATAATGTGTGAAGCTCCAAGATTGCACGAACAGTGGAATACACCGCATCTCACATGTAAAGGCATGAATTTAAAGCAGTGAATAAACCTTCGCTCATATTACAATGATAAGTTTTAAGCCGTTGTCGTTCAGACAGCCACATTGATAACACTTCATAGGAATGTAAGATTCTGGTGGTCGATGTGTGTACAGTCAGGTGTAACGCAAGAAAAAAAAATGTGAAGACGTTCATAAGATAATATATTTCGGAGCTAGACTACTCTTACAGAGTAAAGTACAGAAATGCAAGTTCAAGTTAACAGCGTCTGTAAAGATCTAAATCGCATGCCGGCACGAAAAGTGACAATTCAAAAATGCAACAATTGAGAAAACTCGAGTACAAGAACATAATAACTACATGCTCATATTACTATTGTATTCTTTATACTAGAAGTTACTGCTAAAAAATAATTACTTGAAATTAAAAGGAAGCTTATACTATTTCAATATATGAATTCTTTAAGTCGATTTATCTCAGGTATTCCAGTCTTGAGTTATGCCGGGGTGCGATATGAAAACCTGTATTGCAAAAACTTGTGTGGCCTTGTTATCTTCAATTTCCTTTTTTATATTTTTAGATCGCAATACCTAAAAATGAGGGCAACGAATAATGAGCTAATGTAATGAAGATAGTTACTCTGCGTCAATAGATTGTATATATTTTTTTACATATCAGCGTAGCGTTTTCTTCTTGTTTTTACTATACACTTCATACATATCGCCATTAGTGACTCAGTCATATCTGATATTACTATGAAATACTAATATAACTGTGTGTGTGCATATTTTAAGAGGAACTACCAAATATTTTGAACATTTCCGCGGGTAACGTTTAATCCACTACAAATTTATAACATGTATGAATTGCCATCCATTCCACCGCTGTTCTGATCCTCGTTATATATACTGGCACATCACGTACATACAACAAAATTTAGGAACCATGTCAAATGAACTTCCTAATGTGTAAACAAGTGTAAACGAACAGCATCTAGTATGTGTCATTCTTTTCTTCTACAGTATTTACGAGTGTAATAACACTGTTCGACATGGGTTCTATTTCTGATATTAAAGTATGTGCTTCTAGACCATTTTACCGTGGGAAATTCAAATATGTAAACAAAATATCGTTGTCAATATATATATACACTCCTGGAAATTGAAATAAGAACACCGTGAATTCATTGTCCCAGGAAGGGGAAACTTTATTGACACATTCCTGGGGTCAGATACATCACATGATCACACTGACAGAACCACAGGCACATAGACACAGGCAACAGAGCATGCACAATGTCGGCACTAGTACAGTGTATATCCACCTTTCGCAGCAATGCAGGCTGCTATTCTCCCATGGAGACGATCGTAGAGATGCTGGATGTAGTCCTGTGGAACGGCTTGCCATGCCATTTCCACCTGGCGCCTCAGTTGGACCAGCGTTCGTGCTGGACGTGCAGACCGCGTGAGACGACGCTTCATCCAGTCCCAAACATGCTCAATGGGGGACAGATCCGGAGATCTTGCTGGCCAGGGTAGTTGACTTACACCTTCTAGAGCACGTTGGGTGGCACGGGATACATGCGGACGTGCATTGTCCTGTTGGAACAGCAAGTTCCCTTGCCAGTCTAGGAATGGTAGAACGATGGGTTCGATGACGGTTTGGATGTACCGTGCACTATTCAGTGTCCCCTCGACGATCACCAGTGGTGTACGGCCAGTGTAGGAGATCGCTCCCCACACCATGATGCCGGGTGTTGGCCCTGTGTGCCTCGGTCGTATGCAGTCCTGATTGTGGCGCTCACCTGCACGGCGCCAAACACGCATACGACCATCATTGGCACCACGGCAGAAGAAGCGACTCTCATCGCTGAAGACGACACGTCTCCATTCGTCCCTCCATTCACGCCTGTCGCGACACCACTGGAGGCGGGCTGCACGATGTTGGGGCGTGAGCGGAAGACGGCCTAACGGTGTGCGGGACCGTAGCCCAGCTTCATGGAGACGGTTGCGAATGGTCCTCGCCGATACCCCAGGAGCAACAGTGTCCCTAATTTGCTGGGAAGTGGCGGTGCGGTCCCCTACGGCACTGCGTAGGATCCTACGGTCTTGGCGTGCATCCGTGCGTCGCTGCGGTCCGGTCCCAGGTCGACGGGCACGTGCACCTTCCGCCGACCACTGGCGACAACATCGATGTACTGTGGAGACCTCACGCCCCACGTGTTGAGCAATTCGGCGGTACGTCCACCCGGCCTCCCGCATGCCCACTATACGCCCTCGCTGAAAGTCCGTCAACTGCACATACGGTTCACGTCCACGCTGTCGCAGCATGCTACCAGTGTTAAAGACTGCGATGGAGCTCCGTATGCCACGGCAAACTGGCTGACACTGACGGCGGCGGTGCACAAATGCTGCGCAGCTAGCGCCATTCGACGGCCAACACCGCGGTTCCTGGTGTGTCCGCTGTGCCGTGCGTGTGATCATTGCTTGTACAGCCCTCTCGCAGTGTCCGAAGCAAGTATGGTGGTCTGACACACCGGTGTCAATGTGTTCTTTTTTCCATTTCCAGGAGTGTATATTCACAATTCATGGCAAACACAGAGACGTTATAGAGTGATACGGGTATGTTGCCGCATCCAGTAGTGATAGAACGTGATAATTTCTTGTGCAACAGCAGGTGGGAAGAATCAGACATCATTAGGTTATCCCCCGCCACACCTATATCATTAAGACCACCTGAAACATCTCATTAACTCGAACGGCGACAGCCGGTCGCTGCCTCGGCAGTAAAGCTTCATGCCTCCTAGGGGCAGGTGCATCGAGTTTACAACAGTGGTGTTAGCCGCAACTTGTGTCAGTCTTAACGAGTGGGTTTTTTTTTGGCTGACAAGTAACTGTGTCATATTTCCGAGCACGGTTGAATTTTTTAGTTCGTATGTGTAAACTGATTGAGCCTGGTGCTGAAGTTAAAACGACTGCTTGTTTTTACACATCAGCGTTCCTCTAGTTCCCTACTATTAATTTAATACAGGTGTATTACCAAAGTGGTATTTTTAAATGTGCAGAAATGCCACGTCGTCGTGGATGTCGATATACGCCGGAAAACTTCTGCTACATCTGTGGGAAGTTCACTTTTGCCAGAAATAGGAAGAAAATTTCTTCAGTCATAAAGAAAGCATACAAACATTACTTTGGAGTAGAGGTAGGAGACCAAGATAAAGAATGGGCACCACATTTCTGTTGTGCTACATGTTACTGCAAACTAATTCAGTGGTGGAAAGAATGTGGCGTTGTTTGCTGTTCCCATGGTGTGGAGGGAGCCGAAGGACCATGTTACTGATTGTTATTACTGTCTAACAAAAATTCAAGGTTTTACAAACAAAAGGTCGAAGAGGCACATTGTTTACCCAGATCTGCCTTCAGCGAGAATGCCAGTGCAGCATTCCGACAACCTTCCAGTACCTTCAAGAGCTTGAGGTCAAATTCCGAGTGACAGTAAATAAGTAGAACTGAAGAAATCACAGATGATGATTCTTTATATCACTACACAAGAGAGTCATCGCCACATTTGTTAACACAGGCAGATTTAAATGATTTAGTACGTGATCTAGGACTAAGTAAACAAAAGGCGCAGCTGCTTGGTTCAAGATTACAAGAGGATAACGTACTGCACCAAAGTACTAAAATCAGTGTTCAGGCACAGAACATGCCTTTATTTCTTATTTTCCAACTGACGAAGCACTGACATTTTGCAATGACGTTTCTGGCCTGGTGAAAGTGCTGAACTTCACTTATATTTCACAGGAGTGGAGACTTTTCATAGATGCATCGAAAACAAGTCTGAAGGGTGTTTTGCTCCATAACGGAAATAAAATACCCTCTGTTCCAGTAGCTTACGCTAGTTTGACAAAAGAGAATTACGAATTCGTACAAAGGATGCTAAATTCATTAAAATACAATGAACACAAATGGAAAATATGTGCAGATTTCAAGGTAATTGCTATGGTACTGGGAATGCAACAAGGTTACACAAAGTATGCCTGTTTTCTTTGCGAATGGGATAGTCGAGACCGAAATTCTCACTACGTGAAAAAGAAATGACCTAGGCGAAGATGGAAAGTTGGCGAAAACAATGTACAACGTGAAAGTCTGGTAGCCCCTGAATATATACTACTTCCACCGCTTCACATCAAACTTGGCCTGATGAAACAATTCGTGAAGGCCATGGATCCAACAGGATGTGGGTTTGCATATCTAGCTACCAAATTCCCCTGTCTTTCAGCTGCAAAAATAAAGGAAGGTGTATTTGTGGGCCCACAAATCAGGGAGCTGCAGAAAGATGCAAATTTTGAAGCATGTTTAACTGATAAAGAAAAAACCGCATGGGACTGTTTAAAGATGATGTCGGAAAACTTCCTCGGAAGAAGAAGAGCTACTAACTACAAAGCAATGGTGAAGGATATGATCAAAGCATATCAGGATTTGGGGTGCAGTATGTCTTTGAAAGGTACATATGATGGTCTTTCATCTGGACTACTTCACAGAGAGTTGTAGTGACGTATCGGATGAACATGCGGAAAGATTCCATAAAGACATTTCTACCATAGAAAGGCGCTATGAAGGGAAGGGGGTACCTTCTATGTTAGCAGATTATTGCTGGAATATCATTCGAGAGAAGAAAGATTATCAATACAAGAGAAAAAAGTGATGTGCATTACAAGGCAGTGGCTCGTTGTTTGTCAATTTTCTGTAATTTCTCATGTCAAATAAATGCTTCAAAGTGTATACACAAAGGTTACTGTGTTATATGTTGGATCCCACCCTCCATTAATGTGATGAACTTATAACATCATAAGATGTGCATTTGTTTGTCGAATTTCACCTCACGTTTGCTGCACTATATCAGAAACTGAAAAGAGAAATAAAATTGCGATTACTCATAAACTATCCCTGACAGAAAAAAATCAAAAACAGTTTTCAATTCAGCATTCAAAATACAACTAGGACCACAATATTTTTTATCAGAAATAGAAAAAAGGTTTTTTTGTAGAACAGTGTAATTCTCGTTAGACCACTCATACGAGTATAAAAAGCCGTCTACTTCAGACTCACCGTCCAAATTGCCAAGAAAATTTTGCTAATGGGACCTGCGACGATCAATTAGGCGATACGCTGTTCGCCTGCTGGAGCATAACTAATTTTCATAAGCTGCAATACAACCGGAGTCTGGCAAATCGCACCTATGGATGTAATTATGAAAACAATCGCATCTATCGCACAAAGGAGCAAACATTTTTACATAGTTAAGAATTCTGTTCATTGCAGCTGGGGTTACTTATACGTTCGTGTAGCTTAATACGGCGCTTAAACTGTCTGCTGGACTAGAACTGTGCCTTTCGTGGGCAATTATCTTTGCATCTGTCGGAAAAAAATGTTGATACACTTCGATTTAAAATGAAGAGCGCAGTAAAGTGACGGAACTGAATGAAAGGCCACAATGTCTCAAACGTATGAACAATTGATCAGTTGTAAAGGACAGCTCGGTGCTTCCGCAATCACAGGAAGTTCCGACAGTTAAATGGATTGTTACACGGACCACATAGCATATTGTCTATGAGGTACAATCTTAAATTGTTTATCAAAAAAAGTAATTAAAAACGTAAGTGTGTGTGTCCATGTACTAAATATTAGACCCTCGCCTGGAAAGAGTTTTGCGAAATGGGGACTGATTTGCAACTTTAATTTTGACCTCGATAAGCCTGGCTGTCTACCTCATACAACTATATATTGTATATGCACTTCTCTTTCTTCTTTCGGTGCCTACACTGCTCCAAAGTTACATCTAGTTTACCAGTTAAAGCACCGTAGGCAACATCTCAAACTTAAAATATGACGCACGTACTCAAAAGCCTAACCCATTTCAACTGGAGGCAAATGTCTAAGCATCAGTATGTGGGGGTTCAAAGATATGACATCAATAAAATAGTATTCACGACGCAACATCTGACTTTTTCTTAGCAAAACAAAAACGAAGCGGTAGTCAATTTCGCGCGAATGGTTAAGGAATTTACAGCAACAGGTCATTCCAAAAATTCGTGTTATTCCGAATGGCATATCACATTTTCACCAATTAAATTCGTTTAATAGTTACTTGCCACGCAGCGTATTCTTAAACCACTTGGTGCAGTCAACATGTGGAGGAGGTTCAGTAATGCACCTAAAGCAGAGCCGCGTTTAGGTTGGAGCGGAAAGTCTGGTTTCTAGAGTTTAGAGACCGATTGTGGAGCATCCGGACCCGGGGCTGTTCAGTAAGTGATAAATTCTGGCCACTGTTAACTGATATATTGTCTCGCGGAACAAAATTGCGTTCAGGTACGCCAGTGGTCGCCGATATTTAATTCTCCCGAAAATAAAATAAAATCTTCTCGTACTTTACGCCGATGTGTTCACTTGCTGTCTTCATTGCAACACTGTAATGTGCAAGATTCACATTCAGGATTGCTCATGGATGGAACTGTACGAGGCGTGTTTTTTAATTAAGTACCGTTTTGAAATTAAAAAAAGACGTGCTAAGATATCTCAATAATTTTATTCTTAAATGAAAGCCTGTACCTTAATCTACTTTTCTACATAATTTCCGTCAATATTGAGGCACTTGCCTTAACGTTGTACTTGTTTTTGAATACCCTCATAGAAGTCTGCCGCCTGACTTGTTAACCACTGCATCACCACTGTTTTGACTTCGTCATCGTTTTGAAGACGCTGACCGCCCAGATGTTTCTGCAAGTGCAGGAACAGATTGTATTCACTGGGCGCAAGATCGGGGCTGTACGGAGGATGATCTAGAGTTTCCCATCGAAAAGATGTGATGAGATCTGTGGTCTGATTCGCCACATGCGGCCGGGCATTGTCTTGCAGCAAAACGATGCCCTTGCTCAACTTCCATGGACTGTTGCTTTGATTCTGGTGTGACGGAGGCCACCCATGTCTCATCACCCGTAACAATTTGGCTTAAGAAATCATCATCATCGTTGTGGTACTGCTCAAGGAAAGTCAATGCACTGTCTAAACGTTTGGTTTTGTGCACATCCGTCAACATTTTCGGTGCCCAACGTGCGCACAATTTTCGGTAATTCAAGTACTCTATCACAAAGCCATACAAAACACTACGAGAAACATTAGTAAAGTCATCCCGCAAGGAGGAAATCGTAAAGCGTCTGTTTTCTCTCACCTTCTTGTCCACTTCCTGCACCAAACTTTCATTAACGACCGAAGGACGTCCACTGCCTTGTTCATCATGCACATTTGTGCGGCCATCTTTAAATGCATTCACCCACTTTCCTACCATTCCATCACTCAATGTTTTCTCCGTAAACTGCACAGATCTCACGATGAATACCGATCGCTTTTAGGCCTTTAGCACTAAGAAATTTTATAACAGCCCGTACTTCACAGCCTGCGGGACTCACGATTATCGGAGGCATCTTAAACACTCAGTACACAAAGTAAACAAGGAAGAATCAGACTGTAATGGCGTCGTTACGTAGATTAAGCTACAGGATTTCATGTAAAAATAAAACTGAGATATCTTAGCACGTCTTTTTTTAAATTTCAAAACGGTATTTACTTAAAAAACACGCCTCGTAATTTTGTGTTTACATGGAGTCTGTGGAAAAATACGTTACTGGTATTTCTAACGTAGGTTGATCTGCCGATGCCCCACGCTAAAAATCTGTCGTATCTTCGCGGCTTGCCGTTCCATTCTTCGTAGTTATAGTCACAAGCTGGGGCTGTGCCACTGTTTCCGAGTCCACTCCTGACCTTGCTGCGTTCTCACGCGTGTCTGAAAACCTCTCAGGCGCTGAGTAAGGCGGCTTGCTCTTCTCCTGGCATCCGGAAATGACGTAAGTTTGCTTGTGAAAGCTCGATGAGTGTGTCTAGGGCTGTTCTGGATACTAATGTGATAAAGTGGCAGACGTGTACTCTCATTTATACTGCCTGTAACCGAGCACATCGACTGTATTACGCTGTAACAAGAATCTGGGAGATCTATGGTGAGCCGGATTAACTCTTTGAATGCTGACATCATTTCATGAAGCAATGAACTTAAGAAATGTAACAACTTGTTACTGTCGTGTTCTTCGTATCTATGATATTAAACAAAGATTGCTTATTATGCTGTCAGTCGAAAAAGTTTCCAGACTGGATTAACAGAACATAGAAAAAGTTAAGACGGCGCCTATAATGTTTCAGGTGTTCGACAGTCTCTCTCCCTACTTCCCACCACCACTTGAGTACAACGCACAGAACGTTCTACAACCGTGTGAAACTGTCAGGATAGTCTTACATTGAAATGTTATTCAACTTTGCCTCACATTAGATTGAACTTCGGCTATTCTCGTCACGCGTGATTTTTTCCAGAAAGAATTGTCCGCGTTTTACGTTAAAATCAAGTCGTGGCAGGCGTCCACGCGTTCGGGAGTCAACGTATGCGGGTCAAACTTTGCTTCTTCAAACCATTCTGGAAAATGTCTAACACTTTCTTTAGAGAGCTTGCTTCACTTCGATTTGACGCACGATACACTGCTGTTGCAAGTGCACTACTTAACACTGCCTGGGCGAATGCACACCTGTTGTTTAAACTTATTAGTTCAAATTGCCACCGTACTTACTGCGCTGACGTCGCATATGTGCCAGGCATTAAGTCAATCCCGGAACTTTTTGCACGGACGACGCACGAGTCACATGTCTGACTTTTTGAGAATATGTAATCGGATTTTCACGCAGGTCAATGTGAACTAAATACTTCGTCTTCTTAATATGTATCTTTCCATGTGTATTATGTCTGAAAAAGGTGGAAAAAAATCACGTTTACCAATGTCGTATGACAGAGCAAAAGCCTAGAGCTTACACTTGTTCAAGAGATTTGGTCTGCTCTTAGAACTTTTTTCCACTTTAATTATGTAACTGAACTTTGTCACTGTTCGCTGAATGAATAGAAAAAGATTATATACCTCTTCAGAGTCACCGCGTGTAGCGTTAGAATTCTGAAGATAGCTACTAAGAAGTCGACGGAGACTCAGACGCTGAAAAAGAAGAAACCTTGCCTTGCGAGATTAGTGTAGTGTAATTATGTTCTCAATGGGGAAGTTAAGAAGTAAAGGAAAAATTTAGACCAGGACTCTTCATTTTGTTACTATAATCCTTATTAAAATGCGAATAAAACACGAAAACAACCATCACCTCTTACGTCTACAGCAATTCTACACAAAGAGAAAATAGGATTATGAATTTCAAGACAGCTTCTAGATAATAGCTCAAGATGCAGACTTCACTACTCCATAATTAAACACTACACGTGCAAATAAAAATATGCGTGTAAATTCTTCATGGGAAGATTTTGACAAGCTTCATATTTCATCAGCAGTGTGTTGACGCATCACGAGATTAGGTACGTCGCTCTATTTCATGTAATCTTCTGTCAGAGTTACGTCAGTATTTTATAATTAGTACTCTCTGGCTTGAATCACCTCCTCGTTAACGTCATCCATTATGTAGGAGAGCCACAAGGGATATTATCGACATGGCACGTAGATGGACCTGATATTAATGAAATTTTGTTTCTTTTATACTGGCACATGATTCTCAGTAAATTTAAGGCAAGCTTTCGTATCACATTGGTTAGATTTATTTATACCGCTTTCTGAACTAGTAGCGTTGTGAGACGTTCAGCAGAGTGACTGGAATTCGTCGGTTTCATAAAACTTGAAACGCGTCCGCCCTATCCTCAACGGCTAGGAAATGGGCGGCTGTATTCGACGTGTCCGTCCTATTAGAAATGATCCACGGAAAGAACGTCTCAAAGCAGCGATCACAGTAACTCCAACGTCGGCGATAAACTGGCTGTTTCAGCTAATTCCTTAGCACGTTACAAGACTATGTATAGTATACTTCATTTGAAGAAATAATGATATATCTTTATGCAAACTGGGTGCCGTCTTTGTTGCATGGTGACGAAAATTTAATGCAAAAATTAATTACCAATGCTTGGGCTATTTTCGAAACAGTCGAGTCAATAGTGGAGACGTGTGACCACTATTTCACGTTACAAATAATACAGAAACAACAGTGGTGGAAGGAAGTCAGCTGTCCTGCACCGAAGAGGGAAGTTAATTTCATCTGACGTAATCTTCCTGGCCAGTGTTGGTCTGGTAGCAAGAAATGATTGTTACTGACTGCCTTCCGAAAGCTAATTCTACAAATCTTCTGGTACGATATACGAGAGAAGATGCAGATACATCTCCTAAGAAAATCATCTTTCATCACGACAATATACAAGCCGACAGAGGCGCTTTGGCACTGAAGGAAAAAAAAAAAAAACTTTACTTTGGCAAGGCTGAACTATCCATCCTATTCGTCCTCTTATTCCATATAATTAAGCATCTTAAATTACAGACTGCAAACCTTTGTGGACCCACTATTCCTCTGCGCCAATGTATGCAACATATCTTATCTGAAAGGAAGAATTCCAACTTACTGATAGTTTATGCAGGTAACGTACTGTATCTCGTCAAAGCACAAATCATGATCTTATAACAGACTAATGTTTGCGATATTCGGCTACAACCGCGTCTAGCTGACGTTTCTCCCTTCGTACAAATGGGGATATCGTGCGTGGTGTCAGTGAATCTTAATTTGACCGTGTTTGTAAAATACCATGCTACTTACATTTTTGTTACCGCACCAGACTGACCAACGAGTGTAAAGGTGAAAGATTTGTAGTATCGACTATCAAACTGATATTCCAGCCATAGCGCCGGCAACTAATCTTGTGTGTTCTCGTAATAAATCGGATGTAAATGTTCAGCAATCTTCGGAGCTGATCCGGAAAGTCTTTACGGTTCCATCCGAAGATGACAACCGGTTGACGGCCGAAATACTGGCAGAAGACAAAGTCGGGTTACGAAAACTTTTTCGCAATGCTGTGGATCAAGCAAGATAAACTACACTAATGTGAAAACAAGAACAGGAAAAAAGCTTCGTACCTTTAGGACCAGCATTTCACATTTTATAAACGCACATTGGCGATGTGCCCTTTCGAACAGACTACCTTTATTTTGGTTATTGTTTGTTTTAATTTGACTTTTTCGCCCTTGACGCATATTCGTTCACTACCTGCTCCACTTGCATCTGAGCTCACGCGCTTTCGCGCTTTCGCGCTTTCGAAGATATGTGGAGGCGCAAAGCCTTTCGAGCAGCGTAAGAGAGAGAAACTAGGATCGCAGCTCGTGGTCCCGCGGTCGCGTTCTCGCTTCCCGAGCACGAGGTCTCGGGTTCGATTCCCGGCGGGTTCAGGGATTTTTCACCTGCCTCGAGATGATTGGGTGTGTGTTATTTCATCATCATCATCATCATCATCATCATCATCATCCATACAAGTGGCAAGATTGGACTGAGAAAAGGTTGGGAATTTGTACAGCCGCCGATAACCCCGCAAGTTGAGCGCCCCACAATCCATCATCATCAGAGATAAACTGGGCCTCGTGCAGATCTCGTTCTATACACGTATCATCTATTAATAGAAAAAGGTGATAGACGTGATGATACTGGCGCTACCCCCGCTTTTTAATCTAAAGAATAATTAGGGTTTGCAAACGACTTATATAGATAACGAAAAATAAACTGCATAGTTTCAAAAACGCTAATTTTACGGTTTTAGTTCTTACCAATAAACCCCCAATTCCTACGTGCGAAACAGCTTCAAATGTCGGAATAAGTTACAAATGACTTAATGTGTGAAATATATGACGCTATGGATGTTAGCGGGAAAAACCTTAGAAAAAGTTTGAAATTATGCTTCAAGTTTCTTGTAAGTCGTTAAGTGCTCTCATTATGAAACACAGGCTGAATACAAACAGGGTAATTAGCGCTCCATTTTAAGCGAAAGCTAGTTTTTCACATATGCACTGTGCTTCCTGACTGCAAATTCTGTTGCAACCAGAGTTCGTTGTAAACGAGCAATAAATTAAAACGCCATGCCTGATGTAGTTCAAGTGCACGAACAGAAAAAAAAATGTAAACGATAAACTTTTTTCTTTCATCGTTTTCTGGAGGTAATCAGCGAGAAAAAGTTTCGTAAAGTTTAGGAATTATGTGTAAACTTTGTTGGAAGTCTCTAAGAGCGCTCACTCTTAAATACTGAATGAAATCCATGTATTTGCGCGGTGTTAGCTACGCTGCCTCAAGACAAACACACAGTTTCTAACAGTTGTACTTGTCTTACTGTGTTAAACTTCTAACACAGGATTATACCTCTTAAGCAGTATATTACTACAGCATTTTAAAGTGTTAAATTCGGCCAATAATAACGTGAAATATTGAAAACTGATGCCCCTGCGCTGCATCTGGTACCAAGTTCTGGAACAGCTTTTTAGTAATATACAAATGAAGCATTCTTTGCCCTACGGGTATTCCACTTACATAGTTTCATTTCGGGCCGCGTCTCCAGTGCAACATTAGTTTTAACTGAAATACCGACTGCTCCAAGTTTTAATAGATATTATTTTCACGCTCCGAAGATGAACATGTTTTGCATTACTTCTTATTGACAGCAACGCGTATATTTTTTGAATTACCGTGCCATTGTCTGCACTTCCTGATATTTTCCCGCTGCTACCTTCGTCGGTTGGAGTAGCCCGCGTCCAAGTTTCAACAAATGTGTTACGATCTTTAAGGTTGTTTTCCAATATCTACGTATCTTCCATGTCAGAACAGCGATGCATTTGAAGATGCGGGGACCTTTATAAGCCTGACACTCTGGGTTTCCTTATTTCGCAAGTGTAAATGACATGGTTCGTGAAGCAAGCGGTTAGGTGTTAACACCAGTGGTTCCCAACTTTGGGGTGGGCGTGGTGTAGGGCAAGGGAGGGGGGGGGTGCCCTCCCCTCAGAGAGGGGGAGGGGTAAAAGGGATTTATGAGGGGGAAGCGGCGGGCGCCGACTGTTCAGAAGAAAGCAGATACATGCTGCCAAATCCTTTAAACGCTATCTATATCTACGTTATTCAGTTCATAATTAAATGCCTGGCAGATGGTTCATCGAATCACCTTCATGCTATTTCTCTACCGTTCCACCTTCACACTTAAATCTTTCTGTGTGGGCTCTGATTCCTCTTATCAGGATGATCATTACTCCCTATGCAGATGGGCGGCAACAGAATATTTTCGCAATCTGAGGGAAAAGTTTGTGATTGAAATTTGGCGAGAAGAATCCGCCGCGACGAAAATTCCTTTGTTTCAATGCCTGCCACCCCAATTCACTTATACGTGTAGCACTTAACACAAAAAGAACTTTGAACTTCTTCCATGTCCTCCGTCAGCCCCATGTAATGTGGATCCCACGCCGCACATCAGTACCCCAGAAGAAGGCGGACAAGCTTGGTGTGAGCAGTCTCTCTAGTAGAGCTGTCGTACTTTCTAAGTGTTCTACCAATAAATAGCAGTCTTGTTTGCTCCCCCCCCCCCATAACAATTCCAACTTAAGTTATTCGTAATTGTAATCCCTAACCACTTAGCTGAATTTACAGTCTTTATACAGTTTCTTTGCGAATTATCGTGTAAACGAAATTTTGCTTATTTCTTGTAGTACTCATGTGGATGAATTGACACTTTTCATTATTTAGAATCATTTGCACTTTTCGCAACAGACACACATCTTTAATTCATTTCACAACTCGTTTTGGTCATCTCGATGACTTCACAAGACATGTAAAGGACAGCAACTGCAAACAATCTAAGAGGGCTGCTCTACTTGTCTCCTACGTCGTTTACGTAGATGAACAGTAGAGAGTCTATACCGCTTCCTTGGGAAACACCAGATATTGCTTCTGTTTTAATAGATGACTTTCCCTCAATTATTAAAAAGTGTGACCTTTCTAACAGGGAATGACGAATCCGGTCACACAACGTAGACGATACTCCATAGGCACTCAATGTGATTGGAGGTCGCTTGTGAGGAACGGCGTCTAAAGTCCTCTGGAACTCTAACAACATCGAATCAATTTTACGTCTCCTGTCGACAGCACTCGTTACTCCGTGGGAAAGAGCTATCTGTGTTTGACGAAAACGATATTTTCTGAATCCATATTGGCTGTCAATAACTTTTTCCAAGGTGATTCATAATTTTCGAGCACAATATATGGTCCAAAATCCTACTGCAAATATACGTTAGTGATATGGATCTGTAATTCAGCGGATTACTCTTATTTCATTTTCTCAGTATTTGTGTGAACTGTGCAACAACGTTTAAGACTATGTACGGATCTTTCGATGAGCGAGCGGTTGACATATGATTGCCAAGTACGGAGCTAATCTATCAGCATACTCTGAAAGGAACATGACTGGTATACAATCCGGACGAGGGGGGGGGGGGGTTGTCTTTATTAAGTGATTTACGCTGCTTCGCTACAAAGATGGTATCTATTTTTAAGTTACTCATGTTGGCAGTTGTTCTGGATTTGAATTCTGGAATATTTACTTAGTCTTCTTTGGTGAAGGTATTTTGGAAAACCGTGTCTAGGAACTCTGCTTTAGTGGCACTGTCGTCAGTGACACCACTGTTGTTATCGTGCAGGGAAGGTATTGACTGCGTCTTGCTGCTGGCGTACTTTACACCTGACAAGAATTTCTTTGCATTTTCTGCCTGATTTAGAGAGTTTCCACAAACACTATCTAAAGCATCTCGCAATCAAATTCGCGCAAAACTTCAAGATTCAGTAAAATATCGGGAATCTTGGATATTCTGTGTTCTTTTAAATTTGGCACGCTTTTGTCGTTGCTTCTGCAAAAGCGTTCCGACTCTTTTGTATACCATGAGGGATCAGTACGATCTCTTATTAATTTATTTAGTATAGATCTCTGAACCACATCTGGTGAAATGTGTTTAGCTAATTTTTATCGGCTTTTTTAAACAGAGGTACTTTGTGCTTATTTTTCGTGGCTTTGGTTGTTACAGGTTTCAGTCTCGCTACAACTATGATTTTGTATTACTCTACATTTCTTAATCCAAGAACGTGGATTGCAGACTGTCAAATGAAAGTTTCTGAAAGGAGCAAAAAAATTATAATTAAATAAAACAGAGAATCGCCCACTATAATCTGTTGGGAACCACTTTGTTATAGCTATGTCTGTTTAAACGGAGCAGTTACATTGTTATTGCAATTTCATGTCCTCAATGTAGGTGGTATGACAGCCGTGCGCCTATACCTTGGGCATCGTTCTGCGAGGGTGCAAATTGTAACCGGGAGGAAGGGATCGCAATGAAGAGTAAAAGTTAAGAGAGGAAGAGCGACCTAGGCTCTAAAATGGAAAGGGGGGGGGGGAGGAGGAGATCCATGAAAGGAAAACATTAAGAGATTCGAAATGGACGGCGTTGAGCGACACTTTCACGAGGCTTGCTTTTCACTGGAGCGGACGCACTTGTTATCGGCAGCTTCTCGAAATATGACGATGTACCGAAAGTGCGAAGGGTAAATTTTGCGTTTGGTTGTGCTTCGATAGTCAATGAAACAATAAAAAAATGAGACTTTGGACTGTGTGTTTTCTTCATTTTGAACAGTATCAGTAAAACAAATTGATGGTAAGTAGGCTTCACTACGATGTGAAGTTGCTGGCTTATTTCTCATGCCCTTATTCCCTATGTTCACGGGGTCAGCATTTTAATTACTGGATTCAACATTGTTAGTGGTAGAGGGTTTCCGTATGCCATTCATTCATTTAGATAGCCCCCGCTCTCCGAGCTATAAATATTTACGTATATCACTATTATTCAAGGCTATTAAAAAACATTTGCATTTTTTGAATGACTGGGGGATTACCTTGCAGTAGTTTTCCAGTACTGATTTAGAGAAACAGACGAATGGGCAGTTACAGCACGGCTTAGATTGAAAACCAGTAGATCTGACCAATGTTCGAATCGGCTTCGGTGTTCGATATACGGTTCGTCGATGGCTTTTCCCAGCTGCTTAATTTGTCTCTGGCAATGTGTTGACGTGCTTAAACAAAAATCTCCGACGCTCTGCTTTGGGCTCAACATTAAACTGTAGACTTGCTTTTAAACTGATTGGGTGTGCTAATATTCACGTCAGGAAACTAACCACTCCGATCTGGATATTCCACAGTTGTTACTTAACGACTGCAGCCAACGACTGATTGTTCCCACAGCACAGACCATGGCCATCACCTTTTCAACCGGTGGTTGAATGATAAAGCAGAAACAGCAAGACCATTCTACAAGGAAAATATGAATGAAGTGGTGAGAAAAATAAGGATAGCAAAGAGTGACGCAGGGGGATAGGCAAGTGCTAATATCAATAACGAACTAGGATTTCGGAGAGCGAAAGGAGCGAGGTCTGTATTAAAGGAGCTTTGACATGAGACGAAAGCCAAAATCAATCTTCAACTGATAACACCAAAGGAATGGGAAGAACATTTCCGGAAATTATTAAATGAGGATAGAGAAGAATATCGGCAGGAATGCACAGGGGAAGGAGAGGAACAGGAAGGGAAGTAGATGCAAATTTTGGAAAGAGAAATGAGTACGGAATTAAGAACAGGGAAGAAAGGTAAATCAAATAGTTCAAATGGCTCTGAGCACTATGGGACTAAACATCTGAGGTCATAAGTCCCCTATAACTTAGAACTACTTAAACCTAACTAACCTAAGGATATTACACACATCCATGCCCGAGGCAGGATTCGAACCTGCGACCGTAGCGATCGCGCGGTTCCAGACTGTAGCTCCTAGAACCACTCGGCCACTCCGGCCGGCTAAATCACCTGGATCAGCCAGTATAAATCTGGAGTTCTCAAAATATGGCGGTGACAAAACTGTGAAACTAACAACACGGTTATTCAATAAAACGTTACATGGTAATTCAGTACCATAGAAAATGAAGTAAGGATATATTAATACCTTATTGAAGATAGGAGTCATTTGCTGCCGGAATTATCGATCAATGTGTGTTATAAACACCTGACAACTTCTGGGAAAATAATTAAAAAGAAACTGCGAATAAATTTTAAAACCCAGAAGAACAATGTGGCTTCAGTTGGTAAATCATGCGTAGACCATATATTTTCACATTACGACAGTTCTTAGAGAAACGTGGGGAAAACAAAATATACAGGATTGACTTTCATAGATTTAGAAAAAGCGTATGATACTGTCCCGAGAAAACTACTTTGGAGAGCATTACATACAGCGAACATACAGGGGCGTTTAATTAAAATACAAGAAATATATGAAGATAACGCATATCAAGTGAAAATTGGCAATAAACTTTCACAGAAATTTAGAACAAGCAAGAGTCTCATACAAAGCTGCCCCATGTCACAAAAATTATTTAAAATCTATATAAACATGGTCTTGTAAATACAATCGGATGGGGCTACCAATTAAAGATGGAGTTTATTTACACCACCCACTATTTGGTAATGATCAAGTAGTTATGACAAGGCGAGGAGAATGTGAACAATATACGCAATCAGTAATGGACTACAGACACTGGGAATTGAAGATTAATTATCAGAAAACAGACTGCTTCACTAATGATCCACATGATTTATACATAGAGGGGAAGAGAATTAAGAAGATCAATACTTTGTTATTTGGGGTCAATTTTAGAGATGGAAGGAAAATCGAAGGTAGAAATTAATAAAAGAATTAGCAGTGGAAGGAAGATCATTGGGATGCTCAACTCAATGTTATGAGGAGAAATGTAATAAGCCGAACCAAAAGAATGATAAAACGATACTAGAGAGCATAGTTATGTATCGAGTGGAGACATGGACTACTAATCTGACACACGTAAAATAACTGCAAGCAGCAAAAATGCTTTTCTGGAGATCAGCAAGAATTTCTTGAAAAGAGAAAATAAGAAAAGGCGAAGTAATAACGAGAATGGAAGTGGAAGAATACATGACGTGATGGATATAAGGAACTTACAATGGTACAGGCATGTAAAAAGGAAGGGCGACACCAGAATACCGAAAATGATCCTCGAATGGGAACCGGAGGGAAAGACGAAATGGCGTCGTAAGCCAGCTCCAAAATGTACAACAAACAATGAGAAGAATTGGCAGAGATGAAGACGTTATACAAGATCGAAACATGTTGAGAGGCGTCCTGTCCAGTACATTCGTTTAGTTAATCAGAACTTGTTGCGATTAGTTAACCCAAAAACTGTAAATTACAAATACCAGTAACTGCAAACTTTGTTATATCACTGTTGTTGTTGATGATGATGATGGGTTTGTGGGGCGCTCAACTGCGCGGTTATCAGCGGCCGTACCAATTCCCCAACCTTTGCTCAGCCCAATCTCGCCACTTTCATGAATGATGAGGACAACACAAACACCCAGTCATCTCGGGGCAGGTGAAAATCCCTGACCCCGCCGGGAATCGAACCCGAGACCCCATGCTCGGGAAGCGAGAACTCGACGGCGAGACCACATGCTGTTGATATGTAAGCATATATACCACTATTAACTTTCAGGTAAACTAGACCTAAACTAAATGAAGTATCCATACAGCCAATGTTGGAAATTTGTTGGTAATTTTTATACTCCTTTAGTTTCAGAGTAACTAGCATTCCTACCTACAACACTGTAGCTTTAGTCCCATATTTTGGCGAACTAGACAAAATAATTCAATAGCAGTTATTCACATCCAGAAGAATCTTACTCCACTACACAGTTAATGAGAAATGTAAATGTTTAACTGGGCCTTGCAGAAAAAGGCAGTCGACAACAATATCTGAATGTAGTTTTACTTCTTGGAAACTTATGAAAAGAGTAAGATGTTATCTAAAGATGCACCGCACACGAATTAGCACTGATTACAACTCGTACCATGTGCCGAGTTTGTTCTAAATTTCGCATCTGGGAGATTTTTCTGTAATTCAATGACCGTTATTCAACTATTGAACTTTGAATTAGTTTCTTGAACTGTGTTTACCCTAAATAATGCTTACTGTGACAATAGCATCAGACTCTGAACTGTTTTAGTCCCAAATATACAACGTGTTCGTATTTATATGACCACCCATTTGAAAGGACAGTTTAACTGGAGAAAGTGTTCATGATCTACTTGCCACACACAAACTTTTTGGTCACTTCATTGTTATGTGAGTGCACCAACAGTCACAGTACAGATCATTCGCGTGCAGTATGTGTTTAGCTGTTTATCTATGCAGAAAGTAACAGTGGATGAGACTTTCTGCCCATAAACCATAGAATGACGATGACGTGCCATACTCCGAGGAGCGTCGGGGACGATGCGGGAGACCCGCACCGCTGTACTAGGCAAGGTCCTAGTGGAGGTGGTTTGCCATTGTCTTCCTCCGACCGTAATGGGAATGAATGATAATGAAGACGACAACACCCAGTCATCTCCAGGCAGGAAAAATCCCTGACCCGCCGGGAATCGAACCCGGGACCCCGTGCGCGGGAAGCGAGAACGCTACTGCAAGACCACGAGCTAGAACATTCAACAACAAAGTGCAATTGAAGTTTTTGGACTGCAAACCTGGTGTGGATAACGTCTTTTAAAGTAGGCTACTTTAAACAACCATTTCTCAAGCAGATTCGACGGAGGCGCAGCTAACAGAGGTACATTAGCACACTTGAATACGGCTACGCTTCAATGTGGATAAGGTAATGTGAAGAAGAACATTGCTTTTTGTGGACACAACACGAATGACCCGAAACAGAGGACCCAAGGGGATTTTTCTATCTATTTTTAGGGTCAAAGTACCCATGGGCTACGGTTCTCGCAGACTGCGTAGGAGCTTCATAAAGCGGAGATCACAAATGACAATCTAGGAATGTGATCCATTCTAGTACAAAATTTGAATTACCATCAGTGTTAAAAGCCAAATTTGAAAATTAACAATACAGTATGGAGGAAGGAAGAATGCTGACATAAAATGGGGGAATGCTAAGAGCAAGTTAAAGTTTAAAGAAAGCCGGGGCTGAGATAACGTCGTCGATAGCTGGTGGAATTGTCAGAGTCAGATGCACATTCGGGTACAAATAAGATACTGACGCCATAGATGAACACTTTGACCGATTACTGATCAATTTACGACTTTTATGGTAGAAAACAAAGGGAAGCCATTATTTCAATATTTTAGCTAGACTTCTCAAAGTCTCTTAACTACAGTCTTGTCTCCTATGCTGTGGCGATCACGTCCTGTCTACTCACAAGGAGACGGCACGACCGTGGAGTCGGGGATTTATCCGAAATTTTGTGTGGTGAAAGAGGACCCTTAACACCTCACGTGGTTAAAATATTAGGACACACTAGTCGGAAAATCCCGGGAAAAATCGATCCGAAGTTTTTTAGGTGCCGTATGAGTATAAAATGTTAGTCCAGTGCCCAGCCGCCGTTTCGCCTAGATGGTTAGCATTCGGACCCTTACGCCAGAGGTCTCGGGTTCGATTCCTCCTCCGGCACTTTTTTTCCTTCTGTTGCTTGCAAATTGCAGCGCATTGTTACAGGAGAATCGTGAAATTAATTCACGGGAAGATTGTATAAAAATTCATTCTATAATTCACCATCAATTTCGTCACCAATATTCCGAGACATGATTCAATATTCCTGGTTTGCCTCAAAATTACACTCCTGGAAATGGAAAAAAGAACACATTGACACCGGTGTGTCAGACCCACCATACTTGCTCCGGACACTGCGAGAGGGCTGTACAAGCAATGATCACACGCACAGCACAGCGGACACACCAGGAACCGCGGTGTTGGCCGTCGAATGGCGCTAGCTGCGCAGCATTTGTGCACCGCCGCCGTCAGTGTCAGCCAGTTTGCCGTGGCATACGGAGCTCCATCGCAGTCTTTAACACTGGTAGCATGCCGCGACAGCGTGGACGTGAACCGTATGTGCAGTTGACGGACTTTGAGCGAGGGCGTATGGTGGGCATGCGGGAGGCCGGGTGGACGTACCGCCGAATTGCTCAACACGTGGGGCGTGAGGTCTCCACAGTACATCGATGTTGTCGCCAGTGGTCGGCGGAAGGTGCACGTGCCCGTCGACCTGGGACCGGACCGCAGCGACGCACGGATGCACGCCAAGACCGCAGGATCCTACGCAGTGCCGTAGGGGACCGCACCGCCACTTCCCAGCAAATTATGGACACTGTTGCTCCTGGGGTATCGGCGAGGACCATTCGCAACCGTCTCCATGAAGCTGGGCTACGGTCCCGCACACCGTTAGGCCGTCTTCCGCTCACGCCCCAACATCGTGCAGCCCGCCTCCAGTGGTGTCACGACAGGCGTGAATGGAGGGACGAATGGAGACGTGTCGTCTTCAGCGATGAGAGTCGCTTCTGCCTTGGTGCCAATGATGGTCGTATGCGTGTTTGGCGCCGTGCAGGTGAGCGCCACAATCAGGACTGCATACGACCGAGGCACACAGGGCCAACACCCGGCATCATGGTGTGGGGAGCGATCTTCTACACTGGCCGTACACCACTGGTGATCGTCGAGGGGACGCTGAATAGTGCACGGTACATCCAAACCGTCATCGAACCCATCGTTCTACCATTCCTAGACCGGCAAGGGAACTTGCTGTTCCAACAGGACAATGCACGTCCGCATGTATCCCGTGCCACCCAACGTGCTCTAGAATGTGTAAGTCAACTACCCTGGCCAGCAAGATCTCCGGATCTGTCCCCCATTGAGCATGTTTGGGACTGGATGAAGCGTCGTCTCACGCGGTCTGCACGTCCAGCACGAACGCTGGTCCAACTGAGGCGCCAGGTGGAAATGGCATGGCAAGCCGTTCCACAGGACTACATCCAGCATCTCTACGATCGTCTCCATGGGAGAATAGCAGCCTGCATTGCTGCGAAAGGTGGATATACACTGTACTAGTGCCGACATTGTGCATGCTCTGTTGCCTGTGTCTATGTGCCTGTGGTTCTGTCAGTGTGATCATGTGATGTATCTGACCCCAGGAATGTGTCAATAAAGTTTCCCCTTCCTGGGACAATGAATTCACGGTGTTCTTATTTCAATTTCCAGGAGTGTATCAGAAACTCAAAACATTTTCGTAAATGTTAATGGGGCATGTTTTTGTACAGATGTATTGCAAACGCCCTGTGATTGTAAAAAATCCGCTTTTATATGTTGCACAAGATGTCGCAAAAATTATTGCTTTGTTTGTTTTGACGATAATTACCAGTGCGGTTCTTGTTTATAATTAGTATATGTATAAAAATTGAATGTTTCCCAATATATTTTGTTATTCTGATTAAAAACCCAATGTTTCTCCTCATATTCTTTACAATGAAAAATGGAAACTACGAAGGCTTTCCCGGCGTAATAATTGATAATATTCTTCTCGGGTATGCAGCCGGATCATGACGTCTTCCAGACACAATATTTCCGCGGTCCAACTGGCCGCCATCATCAGGTCAGTGCGCTGGTGCACAATCTCGCCGGAACTGACTTCCCAGCGCAAGCGGCAGCCTATATATAGGCCGCAGAAGACCCACAACGCGTGCGCGAGAAGGTGCCGTAGCTGCCCTCTAGTGCAGTAAACATGGCGCGCCGCCAGTGGTGGAAAGAGGCGAAATCGAGATATCGCTGTCAAAAATAAAAGAAATTTCAAAAAATTCTATTCCGACGATTGAGACGCAGACCGTTGTTTTTTAATGTCAGATAACACCGGGTCCCAAGTCTTACTTAAAAGATAACCCTTGTCTCTATTAATAAGATTGTCAGATAAACGAATCTCTATGGATTCTTTTAAAACACAGTCATCCAAATCTTCCATAAAAAGGTTGGCGACTATTGGGGACAGTGAGCTCCCCATAGCCACTCCGTCAGTCTGTTCAAATATTTCAAAAGATTTGGAGGACATGGCGCTGAAGACGGCGTCCTTAAAACCAACCTGTTTCTGGAGGTACGTTGACGACACGTTTATGGTGTGGCCTCATGGGAGAGAGGCTCTTGATCGCCTCCTAGATCATTTTAATTCCCTGCATCCTAGCATCAAGTTTACCATGGAGGTGGAAAGTGATGGAAAGCTTCCGTTTCTGGATGTTCTGGTGTACAGAAAGGATGATGGAACACTGGGACACAGTGTTTATCGAAAGCCTACGCACACGGACCGTTACCTGCAAGCTTCTAGCTGTCATCCATCGTTCCAGCGTACGGGGGTCCTGCGAACGTTGGCGAGAAGAGCTTATGCCATTTCAGATGGAGAAAGCTTGACACAAGAATTGGACCACCTTAAGGTTGTGTTCAAGCAGAATGGCTATACAGATGAACAGATCCGTCGTGCTTTCCAGTTTGGACCATCGCCTGAACCACCAGAAGATACCTGCAAATCGGTGGCTTTTCTGCCTTTTGCTGGGAGCATTTCCTCGAAGATAGGAAGGATTCTAAAAAGATATCACATCAAAAGTATTTTTCGTCCGCCGGCCAAGCTTAGAGCGTTTCTTGGCTCTGTTAAGGATGACTTGGGTTTAAGGAAGCCCGGTGTGTATAAGATCCCTTGCCACTGTGGGAAGGCTTATATTGGTCAGACGATCCGGACCATTCAGGACCGATGTGTTGAGCATCAGCGGCACACACGCCTGCTTCAACCCGAGAAATCCGCAGTGGCGGAGCACCGTCTCACCGAGGGACACAGAATGCAATATGATGCGACACAAATGGTTGCCCCTGCATCTCGCTATTGGGACTGTTTTTTAAAAGAATCCATAGAGATTCGTTTATCTGACAATCTTGTTAATAGAGACAAGGGTTATCTTTTAAGTAAGACTTGGGACCCGGTGTAATCTGACATTAAAAAAACAACGGTCTGCGTCTCAATCGTCGGAATAGAATTTTTTGAAATTTCTTTATTTTTGACAGCGATATCTCGATTTCGCCTCTTTCCACCACTGGCGGCGCGGCATGTTTACTGCACTAGAGGGCAGCTACGGCACCTTCTCGCGCACGCGTTGTGGGTCTTCTGCGGCCTATATATGGGCTGCCGCTTGCGCTGGGAAGTCAGTTCCGGCGAGATTGTGCACCAGCGCACTCACCTGATGATGGCGGCCAGTTGGACCGCGGAAATATTGTGTCTGGAAGACGTCATGATCCGGCTGCATACCCGAGAAGAATATTATCAAAAATGGAAAACTAACCGCCATGAATTGTGTTGTTGGACAAAAAGAAAATAATTTTTAGTCAATAATGTTACTAATTTGTTAAAGATAATGTAGGTTTGGGAAACTTTCTGAATAATTGGTGGAATAACAAAAGAAAATGAAACAGAAGGAAAAAAAGTGGCGGAGGAGGAATCTAACCAGAGACCTCCGGCGTAGGAGTCCGACATACGACACCTAAGAAACTTTGGATCGATTTTTCCCGGAATTTTCGGGGTAGTGCGTCCTAATATTTTAACTACGTGAGGTGTTACGGGTCCTCTTTCACCACACAAAATTTCGGACAAATCCCCGACCCCACGGTCGTGCCGTCTCCTTGTCAGTGGCTAATCGATAGCCACAAGAGAAACGACCATCTCGCTGAGGGCTACCCGCCCACTCGAGAGAGATCCAACAAAGATACGCTCAGTCTGGCTGTGCCGAGTACCCGCTGGAGGCTTCCGCGCCTTGGCACTTCTCCAGTAACGGATTTTCCGCTGATCGATCCTCCGCCGCCGCAGGCGCAGCCTCCTCGGGCGCTGTCCGGCGGGTCAGGGGAGATCCCGACTCGCCTTTAGCTGTATTAGGTACGGTGTCAGGACACGACCGCCTACGCTAAGTGGCTAAGCCGCACTGGGGAAGACAGCGGGGACCGCGGCGATACCGAGTGTGGCAACGGCGCCGCGATCGATAGGGCCGAGGCGAGGGCAGCGCGTCGCACGACACACCGACAGGCGGTGCGGCGCACCCTGACCCAAAGACGTGCGCACAGCGCAAATGCCAACTGAGAAGACTGCTGGCGAATCCCTGACCGGGGGCGGAAGGGAAAAACAGTGGTAACAAGTGACGTACAGCGCACACGCTCCCCCAACACCCACTCCCGACACGACACTCACAACTGCATCGATACTCCGCAAGCCACCTTACTGTGAACGGCGCAGTGTACTGATTTCACTGTTCCATTCACGAATAACGCGTCGGAGGAATGACTGTCGATTAAGCTCCAATTTTCCCTTGTTGCCGTGGTGGTCACTTCGCGAAAAGTTAGAAACAACTGACAAAATAAGTAAAGCACTCAGGAGAGTAGGAGAAAAAATTTAGCTTCACAAAGAGGATGGGTGTTATTTCAGAGGTTATAAACTAAATTTACTGCACTACTGACCATTAAAATTGCTACACCAAGAAGAAATGCAGATGATAACCGGGTATTCATTGGACAAATATATTACACTAGAACTGACATGTGATTACATTTTCACGCAATTTGGGTGCATAGATCCTGAGATATCAGTACCCAGAACAACCACCTCTGGCCGTAATAACGGCCTTGATACGCCTGGGCACTGAGTCAAACAGAGCTTGGATGGCGTACAGGTACAGCTGCCCACGCAGCTTGAACACATACCGCAGTTCATGAAGAGTAGTGACTGGCGTATTGTGACGAACCAGTTGCTAGGCCACCAATGACCAGACGATTTCACTTGGTGAGAGATCTGGAGAATGTGCTGGCCAGGGCAGCAGTCTAACATTTTCTGTATCCAGAAAGGCCTGTACAGGACCTGCAACATGCGGTCGTGCATTATCCTGCTGAAATGTAGGGTTTCGCAGGTATCGAATGAAGGGTAGAGTCATGAGTCGTAACACATCTGATATGTAACGTTCACTGTTCAAAGTACCGTCAATGCGAACAAGAGGTGACCGAGAAGTGTAACCAATGGCAGCCCATACTATCACGCCGGGTGATACGCCAGTATGGCGACGACGAATACACGCTTCCAATGTGATTTCACCGCGATGTCGCCTAACACGGATGCGACCATCATGATGCTGTAAACAGAACCTGGATTCATCCGAAAAAAATGACGTTTTGCCATTCGTGCACCCAGGTTCGTCGTCGAGTACACCATCGCAGGCGCTCCTGTCTGTGATGCAGCGTCAAGAGTAACCGCAGTCATGGTCTCCGAGCTGATAGTCCATGCTGCTGCAAACGTCGTCGAACTGTTCGTGCAGATGGTTGTCTTGCAAACGTCCCTATCTGTTGACTCAGGGATCGAGACGTGGCTGCACGATCCGTTACAGCCATGCGGATAAGATGCCTGTCATCTCGACTGCTAGTGATACGAGGCCGTTGGGATCCAGCACGGCGTTCCGTATTACCCTCCTGAACCCACCGATTCCATATTCTGCTAATAGTCATTGGATATCGACCAATGGGAGCAGCAATGTCGCGATACGATAAACCGCGATCGCGATAGGCTACTTTCCGACCTTTATCAAAGTCGGAAACGTGATGGTACGCATTTCTCCTCCTTACACGAGGCATCACAACACCGTTTCACCAGGCAACGCTGGTTAACTGCTGTTTGTGTATGAGAAATCGGTTGGAAACTTTCCTCATGTCAGCACGTTGTAGGTGTCGCCATCGGCTTTGAAAATCTAATCATTTGCACATCACAGCATCTTCTTCCTGTCAAATTTCGCGTCTGTAGCATGTCATCTTCGTGATGAAGCAATTTTAATGGCCAGTAATGTAATAACTTGGCAGTGTGATTCCAGGCACCAGTATGACGTCCCACCCCCTCTAGCCTGGTTGCATGCACTGATTGGGTTGGGAAGGATGTTATAAATCTGTTGCCTGGCTGACAACTGTTTTAACAGGTCCTAGATATCTTGATAATGCATTGGGATAGAATTGACGTCCATGTTCTACTTGGGACAGATATGGGGATCTTGCTGGGCACAGAAGTACAACAAAATCATGCAGATAGTTCAGAGATACGTGCCATGTGTGGATGAGCAGTGTCCTGTTCAAAAATGACAGCACCATAGTGTCGCGTGGGAGGTAGCACACGAGGATGAAGAATGTCTAATAGGCGCCTTCCATCCGCAAAAACATTTTCCTCTGTATATGCGCTTGAGGGAGCGTGGGGCGCGTGGGGCATGTGTGGTGCGACCAGTATGTAGTGAGCGGGGCCGACTATTGGCGTGTAGTGCTGATGACAGATTTTGTTGAGAAGGACCGAAGAATAAGCACCAGGCTTCTCGCCACTGCGGTCGGAATATCACAATCTACTGTTACGGGATATTACTGCACAGAAACCATTATCATCACTTTTGCGTTACAAGCATTGTCGCCAGTGGACTACCAGAGGCTAGACTTCTGTAAGTTCATCCTGCGGCGTCAGAGGCACGAATAGAATTTTTGACGAATAATACTGATCACGGACGAAGCCCATTTCACGAAGGAGGGTATGGTGATGGCTGGTTCAAATGGCTCTGAGCACTATGGGACTCAACTGCTGTGGTCATAAGTCCCCTAGAACTTAGAACTACTTAAACCTAACTAACTTAAGGACAGCACACAACACCCAGCCATCACGAGGCAGAGAAAATCCCTGACCCCGCCGGGAATCGAACCCGGGAACCCGGGCGTGGGAAGCGAGAACGCTACCGCACGACCACGAGATGCGGGCGAGGGTATGGTGAATTCACTTAACTAGCACAAGAGGGCTAAAGTAAAGCCCCATAGCACAGTGGTACGAGGATATCAACGATACGGGATCAATATTTGGTGTGGTATTATCGATAGACATCTCCTAGGGCTATGTGTGCCACCACCAAGGCCGATAGGACAGCGGTATCTGCGTTTCCTGGATGCAACGTTACCGTACTTGTTAGAAGACGTCGGTTCGGCCCCTCGTATGAACCTGTGGTACACTCACGTGTTTTGGTTATGGTTTTAGGGCGCAAAACTGCTACGGTCATTAGCGCCCGGTATGTGGCTTTGGGAAAGGTGTAAAAAAAATAAAAAAAAAAAAAAACAAATTGGAGATCAGCAGCAATGAGAGCGAAACTCAAAAAGAGGGGAAACTAAAAACAGTAGGAAACCTTAGAAAACCACTATAGAAGGTGGGGTTGTTTTCCCCAAAAAGGGCTTCAAATGACCGATGTCATCTCACTGACTCTAGGACGCGATCGGTTGAGCGCGTGTCATCTGCTAAAATGGGCAGGCGACAGCTGTAGACGGGCGCGTAACTGAGTAAAATAGAGGCACTCAAGTAAAAGGTGTCTCGCCGTCCACAGTTGAGACCAATGGGGACAAAGGGGGGAGGATCGCCACTTAAAAGATGCCGATGGCTAAAAAGACAGCGCCCTATCCGGAGTCTAGTTAAAATTACCTCCTCCCGACGACTAGTTCGAGAGGAAGAGGTCCAAGCACAGGGAAGAACTTTCACGTCCCGCAATTTATTACTGGAAAGTGTAGACCAATGTGCGTGCCATAAAAGAGCAGCACGACGACATAAAACACTCTGTAGGTCGGCGAAGGAATACACTCACGCTGGAGCCCCCACTCACTCCAGCGCCACAGTGGGACGCCATCTGGACAATTCCTTCCCTTCCAAATGGAATAGGCATGGAGGCCCTGTAGCGTGGCCAGCCAGATCGCCGGACGTTAATCCACTGGATTTGTATTTGTGAGGCAATTTTAAATCTATGATTTATGTCTGAGGTATTGTTGATGACAACCTTCGATGCAGAATACCACACGCCTGTAATATTACACGGAGAGCTACAGACATGATTGATCGTGTTCAGCAACCCTTTCTGCGAGGAGTCTAGCTCTGCCACACACGCCGTGGCAGTCACTTCGAACAGTACCTACGAAATGCCACTGCAGCTCTTGTATTCTGCTTTTTACTCGTTCCCTAAAGGAACATGCCTACACAGTAATAATGTTACTCCTCACTTCCCCTATTCCAACTAGCCACGATACATAACACAGCAGGTGAAAACGGACCAAGATAGATGTGAACGCTGTCGTTGCTTGACGCTGCATGCCTCGCCTTCTAATCGGCGACGTAGACTACCTACGGAGATAGATCTATCTACGTGCTACAACTAGTCACCTAACCACACCTCCTGCGTGGGATGTGTCAACTTTGTATTTTCATATGGAAAACCCCATTTTGTAGTGCATATTCGGATTCTACGCCAAAAAATACCTACAGTTTTTCTCAACCCATTGTTTTCTGTTCGTAGTAGGTGGCACTGTAGTCGACCTATCAAATGTGCCTTTTCTTTTGCAAGTCAGATCTAAAGCATTTGATTCTACATTTCATTTAGATATAAATGTAAACCTTTGTTTTCTACCGGTTGATAAGTGATGTTTTAACATCAATCGAGTGTTGCAAATTTGATGGTACAGTACAAATACTGTGGATAGACAATGACATTTCTGACAAATAAGCAGTTTTTATGGTAAAAGTTTACTGTTCCCTACGGTGTTGATTGTCGTGAGTCTCCATATCATCGGAATGCTTGATTTTGGAGGCCGCCCTTGAATACCGCCATCAGGGAGACCGATTTCGGAGTGTTTCCATCCAACCACCGGAACTCTCGCGCTGGATGCTACGCGGCTACCGGTGGAATGCAAAACCACAACCATTGTAATAAGGTAAAATTTACATCAAGTGATAGTGACAGGCGCACCTGCATGGATACACGCATATCGTGTAACCGCTCGAGCTCTCGCCCCATCGCTCAGCGCTCCCCATTGCAGCGCCGCGGCTTTGCAAGCACTATGGAGCCTGTTGTCGCACAGCTGGCGTAATGAATGTTGTATATGTTGCAAAGAAGATCGAAATCATTTTAATTTATGGCGAGGCTACAAGGAAGTTTAACGCTGCTGTTGCTCTTTCCACCGAACATTTTGCTGACAGGCCACCATCTCGTGCAACTATAAATCGAGTTATACAAACGCCTAAAAAAATTTCGTATAGCAACTCTAACGAGGAACATCGGTAATGGAATTGCAGTACTAGCTTCGGTGGCTCATAAACCACATGCAAGTATCGGACATACATGCCGCAGAAGTGGGGAATTGTGAACAAGTGTTTGGGCGATCCTACACCGTCACAAATACCATCCCTACCATGTTTGCACGCATTAAGAACATGGGAATGATTTTCGGAATAAGATGCAATTCTGGAAACGCAGAAAGACTTGCAGTTCTTTTGTCAGGTAATTTTGCCCCTGACGAGTCAACTTTTACGAACCACGGCGAACTTAATAGGGGTAAAATGCTTTACTGGAATAGGGAACACCCGCATTGGATACGTGAGGTTGCTCGTCGACCTTTGTTACAGCTGGTGCGGTATCATAGGCGACAAACCAATCGGCACACTCTTTGTGGAAGGCACACTGAACGGAGAACGATATCATGAAGTTATTGCAAGAGGAGCTACCTATTCTGTTGTAAGATGTACACCTCGTAGTGCGACAGACCATGTGGTTGCCAACATTTATGGTTATCCGGCACATCACTCGACAAAAGGCAAAGAAGTATTGAAGCGGAATTTAAATCTTCGCTGGATCGGTAGAGGTGGTTCAGTAACGTGGCCTGTCAGATCACCAGAGCTTACGACGCCAGGTTTTTTTCTTGTGTGGTTATCTGAAGGACAAGGTGTGTGCAGAAGTACCAACTACTCGACAGAGCTTCTTTACATGCATGAATTAATACACGCGTGAATTAATACACGCGTGAATTAATACACGCGTGAATTAATACACGCGTGAATTAATACATGCGTGAATTAATACATGCGTGAATTAATACATGCATGAATTAATACATGTATTGAAATGGAAGGTCGTCAGTTTGAGCACTTATTGTGAATTACAGTCATGGTGAGAGGCAAGGGTATAAAAATGCTAAATCAAACATCCCGATGGGAACAGAAATTGTTACATCGATGTCTTTCCTCCTAGATCACGCTAAACGTAGTTTCTAACCCCACACAGAAACGGCTAACTATATTGTACTGCATGATCAAATTTGCAACACTAAAGTAAATTTCAAACAAATATTAACCATTGAACAGAGGTTAACATTTACATCATAAATGAAATAGAAGCAAATGCGTCGTTTCTTAATTGCAAAAACAGGTACACTTTATATTTGTCGATTACAGTGCCATCCACCACGAATGAAAAACAATGATATGAGTAAACAATACGTATTTCTTTGCGTAGAATCCAAATATGCAATAAACATGTGATGTTATCATTTGGAAATACAAAGTTGATCCCGTCCACGCAGGAGGGGTTGTTAGGAAGTGGCCAACCGTAGCCTAGATGTCCCCTTTGCCAATATTAGCTTTTCAAGTAGAACATTTTTCGTACGATGTGTCGTTTTAGAGATATTTCGTTATCTCAAGTTAAAACAAGAGTGTAACGGGTATAAGTGCAGATATTTGATGACTGACCAGTGTACTGAACAACATTGCATCAGTATTACCATCAACTCTCAGGCAGCGCAACGTAATTTTAAACTATTAGTTCTCAGAACAATCTACACTGCAACGCCCTTAAAAGTTTTTTTGGCATTTCTCAGCACCCCACAATTATTTGTGTCGAGAATCTGTAGGGTCACGCAAAGCATTCTGTTTCATTTGAGCATCCTTTCTGATCTTCCACGATTCTCTTTTTTCGTCCATGGAGTCACTACCCTCAGTCCACTTTGTCCTTGGTTTCTTTGTGATATTCTCTGATCTAACATTCCACTTGTCTCTGCCTGTAACTTCTATGGAATCGATTTGTGCTTTTTCTGGGTCAAGTCTGACTTGGGTGATTCATGGTATTGTTGACTTGACCCTTGTATGTATGTCAGAATTCTAATGGTGAGTTAATTGTGGTAGCCTGCTGATGTGCCCATAGAACTTTAACCTTTTTCTGACCTATGCTGCAAGACCGGACGCCTTCTCTGTGGTTTTCCTAGACTGTAATCTGTATCCTCTTCTGTCAGATTGGGGCCGAGAATTTTTCCCATGGTTTTCCGTTCTTCCTTCAGTATGCTTTCCATATGGAGTGTTAGTGTCTTTTTTTATCTGAATACATTATCTCAGACTTGATTACTGTGTTGTAGAGTGATCTTTCTTTGAAAGGACACATTTCTTATTATATATATGTCTTGTGTTCTGCCGCAAGTTTTCTTTTTCTGCAATGGAGTCTTCTATGAGATCTTTCCTCCCCCTGCAGGTTCGAGGATTTCTCCTACCTATTTGAAGTGTGTAACTATCTTGCCGTACTCTGAGTCTAATTTCTCTTTAATTTTGAGCAGCAGAATTCAGACTTCTGTACAGAGATTGTAGGCCAACTTTTTCCACACATTCTTTTAGTATTTCTGTTTGTTTGGTTGCTGTTTGGCTGCTGTTTCTTCTTTACCCGAGGGAAGGGATAGGTAGTCTGTGAATGCTAGGTTTGAGATTCCTATCTTATCCCTGGATCGTCCTTGTGTTGGTTTTAGTGTCCTTTGAGTTCTTTTCCCCAGTCACTTATTACTTTGTCTAGGACTAGGTTGAACAATAGTGGGGACAATCCGTCACCTTCGCGTACTCCGTTTTTAATCATGAAGGGGTCGGAGATTTCACCTATGAACTTAACTTTCGATGTTAAGCCATCCAATGTCTGTGTGATTAGTTGTGTTTTTGAGTCTAGTCCTTGTTCTAAGACGTTGATTAAGTATTATCGGACAAAAGAATCGTATAAATTCTTGAATCCTGTGGAAGTGCAAATGATTGCAGTGTTCCCGATAGCCTTGGATTTTAGAGCTGTTTCCAGATTAAAGTTTTGTTCTGTGTATGAACGGCAGGGGAGAAGTTTGCCTCGTATTCACCAATTTTGTGTTCTAACTGTTCTTATGTTCTCTGTAATAAGCAAGCTGAGAAAATTTTGGAGGTAACGTGTAGCAGGGAGATTCCTCTGTAGTTGTTCACGTTCGCCCTATCCTTTATCGTGCAGCGACTGGGTAATTTCTCCTAAGAGTCGTCAGGTGAATGTTCCCTGGTGTTTCGGCAGATGTTTGCAATCTTGTTTTTGCAACGTGTAGCTGGAGTCAGCCCAGCAGGTGCTACTGATCAGGTCTTTCACGTTACGCTCAGTGTCGATGGAAAGAGCGTTTCTTTCCCGTTACAATGACTTTTGAAGTGGAATCTTACATGCCCATTCGACAGGACGCTTCCAAATCAGTCTAACGCAATATTCATTTTACCGATATGTATTAACAGGGACAATGAAACCCAAGGATAACTAGTACACCAGCGACAGCACCGACCTGACCCTATAGTTACACTGGCAACGGACACTTCTCCCAACAAGAACAGTCACTATAGAGTACATGAAATGTATTCGCAATTGCGAATAATGACAACCATCAGCTGTAGAACTGATTGACAACGAAAATTTGTGCCGGACTGCGACTCGAACCCGGCTTTCCCGCCTTACCATTTGGGTATCCGTGAAGGACTCGTGGTCAGGCCCAAACCTCCGTATGTCAGCCATGCGCCCACGACCTGTACTCTTACATCCGTTGTGTGTATTCCCGTACAGGTCAGACGTTTTACTTTAAAGTCGCTTGCCCGGCATCGGCAGATATATACGATATTGCAGTGCCTGTGTCATTCTGACTACACGCATGCATGTCCAAAACGACGACATATGGAAGTTTGGCTCTGGCCGTGAGTCGTGCACGGATAGCCTAATGTAAGGCGACCGCTCGCGATAAGCGAGAAATCCGGGTTCGAGTCCCAGTCCGGCACAAATTTTCATTGTCAATCCATTCTACAGCTGATGTCATTATTCGCAATTACGAATTCAGTTCATGTATCACGTATTTCCTAACCGCTGTAGTCGCCACAGTGCCTGTTCCTTTGGACATGCATCCACGTCCAAAGGAACTTTGCATCGTAATTGGAACAACACAGCCACTGCAATATCGTAGTCACTGTAGAATGTTTCATTTTGCTGACGGAGTCAGAACCTCACCTCTGCTTGCACCGCTTCATCACTATCAAAGTAAAGTCCTTTAAGGTGGTCTTTAAGTTTCAGAATCAGATTAAAATCTGCATGGAACCAAATCGGGACTATGTAATGATCGGTGACAGTGACCACAAACAGACTGTTGCAGATGTAGCATTCGTGTGTGATCTCCCATTGTCAAGCTGGAGGAAAGGGTGCTCCATGTGTGGACGAATGTTTTCTGCAGTTAGAAACTATTGCAACACACTGTTTCAGGCACCTACACAGCGTAAGAGCAGAATGAAAGCCTGTATCCTGCCTGCCGATTCGCCGCGGCTGTCCAGCGCATCTATACGCGCGTAAGGATGCTTAGAGAGCTAGGTTTCGTCCTCGCTGCTTTTCCAACCACATTTAAATTCTTTAATTCAAAAGTAAGTGGTCATCAATGATGGTGCAGAGTCCGTGTGAACTTCATCCCATTCTGTGCAGCAGTCCAACCCTTCAAATGAAAATGTTTAACAACAGCACGAAACTTATCTCCAGTATCAATCGCAGTCGACACACTGACCAAACCACTGTCAACAATGAACTGTACGCTGTCCACTTTAATTTTTTGTGCAATTCTTGGTATAATGAAGTTTACCACCCACGAAGGCGCAACAAAAATGTTCCGTTCTTTCACAGAAATTTACCAGACATACGAGACCATCCTTTTATTCCCTCCGTATGGTCGCATGAGGTAGGTCTGCAGTCCAAAACTCCCATACCTCATGAAAATCTAAGGTAGCCTGTGACTTCTTGTATCAGGAAGACATCCATCTCCAGGAATTTCCATACCTTTAGTTACTAATTATTTCTTCATGGAACTTTGAATATGTGAGTCCTTCCCATAAGTTCTAATATCAACATGTGTGTATGTATATATGCAGTCTTCAGTCCGAAGAAAGTTTTGATGCAGCTCTCCACGAAGCTCTATCCTATGCGAGCCTCGTCATCTCCGGAAAGGTACTGCAACCTACATCTTTCTGAATCTGCTTGCTATGTTCACCTCTGTCTTCCTCTACGATTTTTACTCCCACGCTTCCCTCCAATACTTAAGTGGTGCTACCTTGATGTCTCAGAATGTGTCGTAAGAACTGATTCCTTCTTTTGGTCAAGCTGTGCCGCAAGTTTCTTCTCTCTCCAGATCTGCTAAGTATCTCCTCATTAGTTATGCGGTCTACCCACCTGATCTTCAGCATTCTTCTGCAGACCCACATTTCACAAGTTTCTATCTCATTCTTCTCTAAACTGTTTATCGACCATGGTTCACATCCGTACATGACTACTCTCCATGTAATTACTTTCACAAGACTTCTTGACACATTGATCTATCTTCAATGTTAAATTTCTCTTTTTAAGAAGAGCTTTTCTTGTCATTGCCAGTCTACATTTAATATATCCTCTCTACTTCGACCGTCGTCAGTTATTTTGCTCCCCAAATAGCAAAACTCCTCTACTACTTAAGTCTCTCATTTCCTAATCTAATTCCTCGGAATCACCAGATTTAATTCGACTACGTTCGATTATTCTTGTTTTGATTTTGTTGGTGTTCATCTTACATGCTCCTTTTATGACGCTGTCAATTCCGTTCAACTGCTCTTCCAGGTCCCTTGCTGTCTGACAGAATTACAACGTCGGCGGCAAACCTCGGAGTTTTTATTTCTTTTCCCTGAACTTTAATTCCCACGCCAAATTTTTCTTTTGTTTGCTTTACTGCTTGTTAAATACACATCGGGGATAACCAACAACCCCGTCTCACTCCTTTTCAACCACTGCCTCGAATCTGCTAGCGCCATCAACACTATGGGCGAATATCCTTTGTAGTTGAAATTTGATGAGTTCATTATTCGTATGTCTACCATCAATAGCTCCAATACAGTGTGGAAAATTTGCCTTCAGTGAGAAATTGTGAGCCATTTATTTCCAATTGCGCGCTTTCATAGACTGGGAAAGAATCGAAGGGCGCTGTCGTGTCGTGAACACAGCGCTGATGTGACGGCTGCCGGACAAATGTGGAAAATGGCCTTCGCACGGCAGACTTTAGCAACAAGTGCGTCTACATCTGTCCATTAGGTCTACTGTCATTTGCCTTCCTTTTTTATTTCCTAACTTCCCGTACGCTTAACTCTTTCACTGCTCCAGACGTAATTATACGCTAATCGTTTCACTGCTCCAGACGTATATATACTATTTACTATGAAAAATACAGCGGTTCCCTGCTACAGTCGTATAGTTACGTATAACGCCGACAACCGGGCCAGCGAGTCGGCGGTAATTGTTGCGCAAGTATGCAGTTTAATTGTTGGAATACTAGGAAATACCTGAAAGACTATTGCATGCTGAATTCTCTTTCTGCTGAGTTCATTCGTATCGCTATATTACCTAGTTTGTGTGCGGCCGTTTCCGCGTTACCGAATAAAATGACGCGACGTTACCGTCCGTTTACAGACGATGATCTGCTGAGTTTTCTAAACCGAAGTGACGACGAGGACATCATGCCCAATCCAGCTGATTTTGGGTGGACAGATGACGAGCTGGCAGATAAATCTGTCACCACAAATATAAAAAATATTTGTGAACCAACAAACGTTGAACCAATAAATGCAGATCCAGATTTTGATGTTATCGTCGATTCTTCCTCCGATCCCGAAGAAGAGCCTGAGCGTATGCCTGAAAAATCTCCTAAGAGACACAAAACAGTTGTTTTTAGATGGAAAGGCTGATTTGGACCCTAAAGTGCATAATTTCGATAACAGTGGTTCCGGTTGCAAAATGGTCAATTTAGATGATTTATGTACTGTATACGACTGCTTCCAAGGTTTTTTTTAGCCAAGACATTGTGAGTTACATAGCTGAGCAATGTAATTTATATTATGAAAACCTTTGCAATGATGCCAGTGAAAAATCAAGACTGCGACGTTGGAAAAACAGAAACAGTGACGAAGTTTACTGTTTCCTTGCTGTAAATTTTCTGATGGCTCAAGTGAGAAAAAATGAAATAAACAGTTATTGGACTAATGATCAGTTACTGTCTACTCCAATGTTTGCGCAAATCATGCCGAGAGATAGATATCTTCTGTTACTTAGAATGTTACATTTTGCTGATAACAGTAAGGACCCTGGAGATGACAACATCTGGAAATTACGTCGAACTGTGGGTCAAATGGCTCTGAGCACTATGGGACTTAACATCTGTGGTCACCAGTCCCCTAGAACTTAGAACTACTTAAACCTAACTAACCTAAGGACATCACACACATCCATGCCAGAGGCAGGATTCGAACCTGCGGCCGTAGCGGTCACGCGGTTCCAGACTGAAGCGCCTAGAACCGCACGGCCACACAGGCCGGCCTAACTGTGGGTCACTTAAGAAAAGTATTTCCAGGTGCTTTCTATCCTTTTAAAAATTTGTGCACTGATGTAAGTTTAGTTCTCTTCAAAGGTCGTGTCGTCTACAAGCAGTACATTCCTTCTAAACGCCACAGATTTTGTGTAAATTTTTTTGTGTTATGTGAATGTGAAACTGGTTATATTCTTGACTTATTTATGTGGGTGCAGCAACAGACGTAAAAAAAGAAACTGACTTTAGTGTAAATGTTGGAATACCTGGAAGCATTGTTCTCACTTTACTTGAACGTTACCTTGGTAAAGGTCGCACATGATATGTTGACAATTGATACACTAGCCCAACGTTATTTTCCTATCTGCATGACAGAGTGACTAATGCCTGTGGAACTGTGAGAACAAACCGCATGCCTGCTTTATCAAAATAACTTAGAAAAGGCGAGATGGAGTTTATGTCAACAGATAAACTTCTTGATCTGAAGTGGCAGGACAAGCGGGAAGTGAGGATGCTTTCAACTCTTCACACAAGCGAAATTACAGCGACTGACAAAATTGACGGAACCACGAAATGAACCAAAAACAAAACCAGCTTGCATCGTAAGCTACACTGAAAATATGGGGGCCGTCGACAGGACCGACATGATGCTAAGTTCAGTAGAATGTGTACGAAAAACTGTAAAATGGTATAAAAAAAAGTATTTTTTCATTTGGTGGATCTGTGTCTGCTCAATGCGCATGCATTATATAAAACTCAAACGGGACGAAATATTTCAGTATCTGATTTTCAACAGAAACTTATCAAGGAGATCCTAGAGATTCACCACCAAGCGCAAACAGAGGGGCGTCGTGGGAGATTCGCGGACGGTGACAATCCCTTACGCCTAACCGAGCGCCGCTTTATCTCGCTAATCCCAGGAGCTTCAAAGAAGAAGGCCGCCCAGAGAACACAAAACATGATAAACGAAGTGACACAAGACACATTCGTGTAAAATGTAATGTGCCTTTATGTTTGAATTTTTGTTTCGAGAGATATCACACTTTGAAGTATTACTAATGTTATATGTTTTGTATTTGGTGTCTCCTAATAAAGTACCTTTTTTGAACAAAATAAGACTTTCTGAACAAAGATTTAAAAAATGAAACGATTTACACCGACAATACTGGATTTTGCGTCTCATTTTTATCTCAATAATAACGGTAGACTGCTACAGTCGTATATATACGCACCGGGTGAAAATAACGCGCACAGGGCGGGAGCCGCTGAGAGTAAATGCGCAGTGAAATGGTTAAATATGTCCTGAGATGCATCATGAACGATTTATTTCTTTACTGGAGAACTAATAGTTTTGTGGGACAAAAATCTATGAATTGTTTGTGTTGTGAATGAATGGTGTGCGATTCTTTTTCTAATGGAGGCTGAGGCCAAAAGCTTTGGGTATGTGTCTTAATTGTACCTGTGTGCAACTTAATGTGTCATCTTTACAGTAAAAAACAATCTATCTTTCCCCACATTGTTGATAATCCAACCTGGAGTTTCCACAGTGATTAGTTTGGATGTTTATATTAAATATTCAATGGTACAGTCACAGTAGGTGTTTCTTACACTGGTTTTCAGATTATGTTGATTATTCAACTTTCAATGAAATGTTATCCAACTCTTAAGGGACAGAATAAAAAACACTGTTGGCGAAGTGTTCATGGACTGCCTGAAAATAAAGTATTCAAATTCTGCATGTTTTTCCTGTGCAGGTCATTCATACAATGTGTTTAATAGAAAATTAAGTTTCAATGGCTCAGTGCTCAAACGTGTGGAAGAAACATCTTTTCAAAGCAACCAAAGGAAATCTTACTTTCAGATTGGTGTTAAATGTGTTCTGTCACACCAAAAGCAGAAGCACCAAAGACTTCAAACCAAAAGTTTTTTTCTAAAATTAGATGAATGGTATGGTTTGAAAACATTTTCAATATGTATCAATGTGGAACTCATTCCTTCCAATCAGATTAATGGATAGGCACTTTTGAAGCTATTTTAGATTTTTAGAATTAGGAAAAGTCAATATCTGAACAATGAATTGCCCAGATATGGAATAAGAGTGTAAATAAAAATAAACAAAAAAATTTTCTATTGTCTTTTAAAAGCACCATTTTTTACACTATGTGAAAGCTGTCATTTTGTTATACCCATTATCCAACCAAACCAAAATAAGAATTACTCACACAAGAAAACACTGCAGATCAGGAACTGTGATTGTTGAACCTGGAACACATGATGAAAAGTTAATGTTCCAGTTACTTAAGTTCTGAAAGTACAATAGAATAAAAATTAAGTATCACTATCATGGGGGGGAAAGAAAAATTACAAAGCTATTATTGGAACATTGGTGAAAGTAACTGGCAGACAGCAGTAAAGGCTGAAATTTAAATATCTGTATCGCGAGTTAATGGAGTTAAGCTATACTTGAAGTGAAACAAATCATTTCGTGCAAACTACCTTTCTGTTCCTCTCCTGGCTACTTCATTTTCTGAATTTTTTTTCCTTCATTTAGCACAGTGAATGTCGCACTAAACAGACTAGAAGGTTCAGATTATTGCAGTTCAGCAGGGTCTGATCACTTTGTTAGCAATGCACCATTTTTTAAGCAAATCCTTATTTAACGTAACTGTTTGATAGTCCATCAGGATAATGCTTCAAAGAACACACAACAAGAAACTCCAACATTGCTTATAAATTTTCCTACACACTACACTCTAGTATTTTTCTACGTTAAAAGGAAATAAAACCATTTCTGAATTTGAAAGACTAAATATTTGCCTAGCGAGAAAAATGAGCTGGCAAAATATTACTTCTGTACAGCATCAATAACACATTCATTGGCATTTCACTTCGTCATTCAAAGTGTCTAAATATAACCTAGTTAGCTGTTCCATAGGTCATATAAATATTATGATGTATAGCATGTCGACTTAACAACCATAGAATAATACTTTTAAAAAAACAAACGAAAACAATGTGTGTGTACATGCTGGTCATTTACAGTTTTTTCTGCCTATGTACTAATTATTTCTATCAGTAATTCCTCTATCATATAGAAGTAGTTAAGGAGAAACATCTTTAATCTATATCTGCCAGACATCTTATTTGTCTAAGAGTTTTACGACTGTACATTACATCCCTCCCTTTCTATCCCGAAAATTGATTAAATGTTTTTTTTTTCCTTGTAGTATTGTCCAGAATATCTGTTAATCACAAACTCAGGTGGACTGTTCACAAATTTCATATGTGAGTAGGTGTACAGTAAGGCTGTGGGTAATACTTCCACTAACTGCTTACAGAGGTCCCTGTAAGATGTACAAATGTGAACCCCAGACATGTTTCTAATTACCTACTTTTGTGCAATGAATACTTTATGCCGACATGAGCAGTTACACCAGAATTTTATCCCATAGGCCATAAGAGATCAGTGAATGGGAAACTGCAAAATATGTTCACTTACTGCTTTTTATATCCACAAAGTGGTGAATTATTCTTATGGCAAAAGTAGCTGAACCTGAACTTTTAGTAGGTCTCCTATATAGATTATCCAGTTCAAGTTCTAATTAATTTGTATACCTAATTTCTTGGAATTATATTATTTCTTATTGCTAGTAGGTGGGATACTACACTCCTGGGAATGGAAAAAAGAACACATTGACACCGGTGTGTCAGACCCACCATACTTGCTCCGGACACTGCGAGAGGGCTGTACAAGCAATGATCACACGCACGGCACAGCGGACACACCAGGAACCGCGGTGTTGGCCGTCGAATGGCGCTAGCTGCGCAGCATTTGTGCACCGCCGCCGTCAGTGTCAGCCAGTTTGCCGTGGCATACGGAGCTCCATCGCAGTCTTTAACACTGGTAGCATGCCGCGACAGCGTGGACGTGAACCGTATGTGCAGTTGACGGACTTTGAGCGAGGGCGTATAGTGGGCATGCGGGAGGCCGGGTGGACGTACCGCCGAATTGCTCAACACGTGGGGCGTGAGGTCTCCACAGTACATCGATGTTGTCGCCAGTGGTCGGCGGAAGGTGCACGTGCCCGTCGACCTGGGACCGGACCGCAGCGACGCACGGATGCACGCCAAGACCGTAGGATCCTACGCAGTGCCGTAGGGGACCGCACCGCCACTTCCCAGCAAATTAGGGACACTGTTGCTCCTGGGGTATCGGCGAGGACCATTCGCAACCGTCTCCATGAAGCTGGGCTACGGTCCCGCACACCGCTAGGCCGTCTTCCGCTCACGCCCCAACATCGTGCAGCCCGCCTCCAGTGGTGTCGCGACAGGCGTGAATGGAGGGACGAATGGAGACGTGTCGTCTTCAGCGATGAGAGTCGCTTCTGCCTTGGTGCCAATGATGGTCGTCTGCGTGTTTGGCGCCGTGCAGGTGAGCGCCACAATCAGGACTGCATACGACCGAGGCACACAGGGCCAACACCCGGCATCATGGTGTGGGGAGCGATCTCCTACACTGGCCGTACACCACTGGTGATCGTCGAGGGTACACTGAATAGTGCACGGTACATCCAAACCGTCATCGAACCCATCGTTCTACCATTCCTAGACCGGCAAAGGAACTTGCTGTTCCAACAGGACAATGCACGTCCGCATGTATCCCGTGCCACCCAACGTGCTCTAGAAGGTGTAAGTCAACTACCCTGGCCAGCAAGATCTCCGGATCTGTCCCCCATGGAGCATGTTTGGGACTGGATGAAGTGTCGTCGCACGCGGTCTGCACGTCCAGCACAAACGCTGGTCCAACTGAGGCGCCAGGTGGAAATGGCATGGCAAGCCGTTCCACAGGACTACATCCAGCATCTCTACGATCGTCTCCATGGGAGAATAGCAGCCTGCATTGCTGCGAAAGGTGGATATACACTGTACTAGTGCCGACATTGTGCATGCTCTGTTGCCTGTGTCTATGTGCCTGTGGTTCTGTCAGTGTGATCATGTGATGTATCTGACCCCAGGAATGTGTCAATAAAGTTTCCCCTTCCTGGGACAATGAATTCACGGTGTTCTTATTTCAATTTCCAGGAGTGTACTAGCACTACAAAACTGGATGAGCTGTGCTTTTTTACAATTTAAAATTAGACCATTTATGTAAAACCAGTCTGTTACTTTCACAAAAGGATCATACACAATTTTCTTTCATTCACGAGAATGTTTGTATAATCTGCAAACTTAACCAATTCTGCCTCCTGATTCAAATATAATGGCATAACATAATATTTTGTACAGCATTAAGAAGGAACAGGAATAATAGTGAGCCTGAAATCAAACAACATTAGACTCCCATTGTCATTTCTCCTCGTGCAGATGGTGTACTACCTAACAGCCTCTGATAAATTTCTGAAATTTTCCTTAAAAAAATGTGCTGAACTACATATTCCATAAAAACATCAACAGAATATTGACTGACACAATCAAATTCCTTTGATAAATCACAGAAGATGACAACTGATAATATTTTATCATTTAAAGTATTGTTGGGCACTCAGTGGAATGGTCCTCTTGGAATATGAACTGTGATTGGCTAATTATCTCTTCACTACACAGATGGGTAACAACCCTGACGTACTTTATCTCAATAGAAATTTCAGAAAATTATTTCAAATGGAACTGAAAATGTGTAAATTATAACAGCACATTAGGTGTCTTATCAGTTTTATTTTATTCTGCACAGCAGATATTTCACAGTTGTGCCTGTTATTTACTTCATAAGGGTCACACAAAAAAACCAACTAACAATCAAATTTGTTGCTTTACAATGTGTTAACTTCTGTATTATGAATTGACACCCCACAGTGTTATACATGTTAAAGTCTCAAGTAATTATCAGCTCAAGCTCCATTTACTATCAAGCATCTAAGAACAATTTTTATCACTTCACTATTGAGTAATTTGAAAGATTCTCCAGTTTATCCTGAAGCCACAAACATCATAGAGAGTCTTACAACAAACACTTTAGTCCAATGGAAAATAATAAAAATATAACTAAGAATTTTTCTTAATGTGATGAAACAGTCAAACTAAACACCATACAAAACAAAAACAGATAAACAGTTCTGGGCAAAGATATGTACACCCAACTAAAAGATAAATTTCTTTGTACGTCATGCACATAAATTCACACATAGACCATGTTGTTGTTGTCTTCAGTCCTGAGACTGGTTTGATGCAGCTCTCCATGCTAATCTATCCTGTGCAAGCTTCTTCATCTCCCAGTACCTACTGCAGCCTACATCCTTCTGAATCTGCTTAGTGTATTCATCTCTTGGTCTCCCTCTACGATTTTTACCTTCCACGCTGCCCTCCAATACTAAATTGGTGATCCCTCGATGTCTCAGAACATGTCCTACCAACCGATCCCTTCTTCTAGTCAAGTTGTGCCACAAGCTCCTCTTCTCCCCAATTCTATTCAATACCTCCTCATTAGTTATGTGATCTACCCATCTAATATTCAGCATTCTTCTGTAGCACCACATTTCGAAAGCTTCTGTTCTCTTCTTGTATAAACTATTTATCGTCCATGTTTCACTTCCATACATGGCTACACTCCATACAAATACTTTCAGAAACTACTTTCTGACGCTTAAATCAATACTCGATGTTAAAAAGTTTCTCTTCTTCAGAAACACTTTCCTTGCCATTGCCAGTCTACATTTTACATCCTCTCTACTCCAACCATCATCAGTTATTTTGCTCCCCAAATAGCAAAACTCCTTTACTCCTTTAAGTGTCTCATTCCCTAATCTTATTCCCTCAGTATCACCCGATTTAATTCGACTACATTCCATTATCCTCATTTTGCTTTAGTTGATGTTCATTTTATACCCTCCTTTCAAGACACTGTCCATTCCATTCAACTGCTCTTCCAAGTCCTTTGCTGTCTCTGACAGAATTACAATGTGATCTGCGAACCTCAATGTTTTTATTTCTTCTCCATGGATTTTAATACCTACTCCGAAATTTTCTTTTGTTTGCTTTACTGCTTACTCAATATACAGATAGAATAACATCGGGGATAGGCTACAACCCTGTCTCACTCCCTTCCCAACCACTGCTTCCCTTTCATGTCCCTCGACATTTATAACTGCCATCTGGTTTCTGTACAAATTGTAAATAGCCTACCGCTCCCTATATTTTACCCCTGCCACCTTTAGAATTTGAAAGAGAGTATTCCAATCAACATTGTCAAAAGCTTTCTCTAAGTCTACAAATGCTAGAAATGTATGTTTGCCTTTTCTTAATCTAGCATCTAAAATAAGTCGTAGGGTCAGTATTGCCTCACGTGTTCCCGTATTTCTACGGAATCCAAACTGTACTTCCCCGAGATCGGCTTCTACCAGTTTTTCCATTCGTCTGTAAAGAATTCGCATACGTATTTTGCAGCTGTGACTTATTAAACTGATAGTTTGGTAATTTTCACATCTGTCAACACCTGCTTTCTTTGGGATTGGAATTATTATATTCTTCTTGAAGTCTGAGGGTATTTCGCCTGCCTCATACATTTTGCTCACCAGATGGTAGAGTTTTGTCAGGACTGGCTCTCCCAAGGCTGTCAGTAGTTCTAATGGAATTTTGTCTACTAGCGGGGCCTTGTTTCGACTTAGGTCTTTCAGTGCTCTGTCAAACTCTTCACACAGTATCATATCTCCCATTTCATCTACATCCTCTTCCATTTCCATATTGTCCTCAAGTACATCGCCCTTGTATTACCCTCTATATACTCCTTCCACCTTTCTGCTTTCCCTTCTTTGCTTAGAACTGGGTTTCCATCTGAGCTCTTGATATTCATACAAGTGGTTCTCTTCTCTCCAAAGGTGTCTTTAATTTTCCTGTAGGCAGTATCTATCTTACCCCTAGTGAGGTAAGCCTCTACATCCTTACATTTGTCCTCTAGCCATGCCTGATTAGGCATTTTGCACTTCCTGTCGATCTCATTTTTGAGATGTTTGTATTCCTTTTTGCCTGCTTCACTTACTGCATTTTTGTATTTCTCCTTTCGGCAAATAAATTCAATATTTCTTCTGTTACCCAAGGATTTCTATTAGCCCTCGCCTTTTTACCTACTTGATCGTCTGCTGCCTTCACTACTTCATCCCTCAGAGCTACCCATTCTTCTACTGTATTTCTTTCCCCCATTATTGTCGATTGTTCCCTTATGCTCTCCCTGAAACTCTGTATAACCTCTGGTTTATTCAGTTTATCCAGGTCCCATCTCCTTAAATTCCCACCTTTTTGCAGTTTCTTCAATTTTAATCTACAGTTCATAACCAATAGATTGTGGTCAGAGTCCACATCTGCCCTTGGAAATGTCTTACAATTTAAAACCTGGTTCCTAAATCTCTGTCTTACCATTATAGAATCTATCCGAAACCTGTCAGTATCTCCAGGCTTCTTCCATGTATACAACCTTCTTTTATGATTCTTGAACAGTGTTAGCTATGATTAAGTTGTGCTGTGTGCTAAATTCCACCAGGCGGCTTCCTCTCATTTCTTACCCCCAATCCATATTCGTCTACTATGTTTCCTTCTCTTCCTTTTCCTACTATCAACTTCCAGTCACGCATGACTTAAATTTTCATCTCCCTTCACTATCTGAATAATTTCTTTTATCTCATCATACATTTCTTCAATTTCTTCGTCATCTGCAGAGCTAGTTGGCATATAAACTTGTACTACTGTCATAGGCATGGGCTTCATATCTATCTTGGCCACAACAATGTGTTTGCTGTGCTGTTTGTAGTAGCTTACCCGCATTCCTATTGTTTTATTCATTTTTAAACGTACTCCTGCATTACCCCTATTTGATTTTGCACTTGTAACCCTGTATTCACCTGACCAAAAGTCTTGTTCCTCCTGCCACCCAACTTCACTAATTCCCACTATATCCAACTTTAACCTATCCATTTCCCTTTTTAAATTTTCTAACCTACCTGCCCGATTAAGGATCTGACATTTCACACTCCGATCCGTAGAACGCCAGTTTTATTTCTCCTGATAACGACGTCCTCCTGAGTAGTCCCCGCCCGGAGATCCGAATGGGGGACTATTTTACCTCCGGAATATTTTACCCAAGAGGACACCATCATCATTTATCTATACAGTAAAGCTGCATGCCCTCGGGAAAAATTACGGCCGTAGTTTCCCCTTGCTTTCAGCCGTTCGCAGTACCAGCACAGCAAGGCCATTTTGGTTAGTGTTACAAGGCTAGATCAGTCAATCATCCAGACTGTTGCCCCCGCAACTACTGAAAGGCTGCTGCCCCTCTTCAGGAACCACACGTTTGTCTGGCCTCTCAACAGATACCCCTCCGTTGTGGTTGCACCTACGGTACGGCTATCTGTATCGCTGAGGCACGCAAACCTCCCCGCCAACTGCAAGGTCTATGGTTCATGGGGGGGACATAGAACATATATAGTGTAAAATCAAAACTTTAAAATAGTGCTGTTAACATTGTTTGGTGGACATACTAGGTGGTTTTACTACTTGCACAAAGGAGTAGTCTCAGTTCATTCAGTTAACTGTTCTACATCCATAGCATTTTACTGTTTACCAAAACCAGCAGCAGGTAACTGATAACTAAAAATTTATTTATTCAGCACATTTTTAAAGACAAGTCTACGTCAAGTTCATACTTGGAAATGAGCGAACAGGGAAGTTCTAGTTATCTACCAGAAAAAGTAAATTTCCCACACCACCACTGTTTAAAAAATCTCAGGTGATTGGATCTGGTATAAATTGTAATACTCTTAAAATTTTCTGTGTCCTTTAACACTTCTGAATGGAAAGAATTTTGTTTGCTGTCCTATTAGAATTGATATCAACTAATTTTTTTTACAAATTTAGTTATGTGATTTAAGTGATTTAGGATCAAAAACAGTGGTGGTACACATATCACCACAGCTCCTTTTTGAGCTATTAGAACTATGGTGGTACATGTATTCCCACATCCCTTTTGTGAGTTGTTGTATCTTGCCATTACATGAAAAAATATTTAATACTTTTCTGTTTTTATTTTATGTTTTCTTTCACTTCATTAAAAAAAAATTACATTTCAAGTTTAAAAGTGGTTTGTATTCAATACAAGCAACTTAATGCTAGTTTACAAGTAACATTTCTTTCTCAAACAAATGTTCAATCTTTATTTTCCATGAAACTGGCATGGTTCAATACAGAGGCAATTTGCAGGAGCAGCATTTGTATTTTGTTCCCTTGTTTTGACCTTTTGTAGAACGCTTTTAGCAGTGTCTATGTTTCTTCCAAAATAGGCATATGATCTATTTTTGTCTGTCAAACATCATCTGGTACAATGTTGTTGTTTGTTAGCTGGGTTAGTGGGCTGCCTTTCTTTGTGCGGGATGTGAAGCCATCTATGAACTGTTTTGTGAGACGAAATCTATTAGTTTTGTACAATATAAATGTATTTGTAATTGAATCCGATATCACTTACGATAACTTATACCAATTGCTTAGTGTTCTCTAAGTTGATCAAAGTGATCTACACCTCTCATTAAATTATTTTATGTTTCTACAGATTTTGACCATGTAATATTTCTGGCAGTACCATCCTTACTCTTCCTTGAGACAAATGTTGTGTCTTGAGTTGTCCAAAGTTGTCAGAATAGTGACAGGTTTGTTCACCCATTTTATAGCTGCAATACCATGTTTTCACTGGAAACGAAATTCTCCTCTTTTCATGGTACATTTCTTTTTCATCATAGGCATCCCTTTCCTGTTTGCTTTGACAGTGCCTGCAGAATGGATGCCACTGTTCGACAGACACACAATGGTGAAGTTGTCAAATGCTACCACACTATGTTTCAGGTCTTCAGTTAGGCTAATGACTACACGTTCTCCCAGAGGATTTTCTCCAGAACCATCATCTAATTTTCCTGTGTAACTAACAAATTTGTGATATAGCCTGTCCGAGTCTGCTAGACACACCTTGTATCTTCAATTTAATTGGCTTCATGTTCTGCCTGAGCGATGTCTGTGCCCTGAAATGTATCATATTTTCATCCATGGCCTATAATTTATTGGCAGTGTATGGCTAATGAATTTTGTTGTTCAGGAAGGTTATCAGAGGTCTGACCTTTTGAAGTTTATCATGGTTTGGATGCCTTCTTAGAGGATTCAGTGTAATGTCATTTATATGAATAGTTTCACAACTTTTTGAAATGTTTGCATGTCATATGCTGTGATATTTAAGGCTGACCTAGAGGATGTTCTTAACTCCAGTAGTGCACCACTCTTGGCAACAACAATACCCATCAAGATATTCATTCCAATCTAGGCCTGCAACTTGTCTACAGAAAACTTGTCCAGTTGTTTGTTGCCTCTGCTTTTTTGTTTGAATTGTTCTCCATACAGATTGCCTGCTGAACCACGTGCTCCGGCATCTAAACCGTAAACAAGGAAAGGAAGTACTTTTTGTCAGTACTGTGTTTTGTCAACTGGTGATTTACAATTGGTTCTTGTTGTGGATCAACATCAAGCAAGTCAAAAAACACCAGTGTTCTCTGACCATTCATCTTCTGCCAATGGCTCTTCTTCTGCCTGTATGGTATCATCACTAGAAATCTCAGCATCCATAGCACATGAACAATTTACACTGTTATCAATATCAAACTGTGGAACCAAACATAGGTCAGGATTCTGCACACTGTCAAACAAATTCATCTTCTGTAGCTTTACCACAGTTTCAGTCTTCAGGATCACTAGGTAGTGAGAGCAGCAACTCCAGTTCTTCTCCTGACATGTATTTCTTCATACAGAAATGCCTCAACATTTTGCTACGAAAAGCATGAATGATTGTGACACAAACCATAAATTATAAAACTAATTTTCAAATTATATTTGTTAGCAATATTAAGGTTTACTTAGCAAAATGTGAAAACAACCTTGGAAACTTTATCGTGCAATAAAGGTATGAGCTGATAAAGGTCACAATGTATATTGCAGAAGTGAAGCACTGTGTTCCGATAACAGTAGTGACCCCACAATACACAGAAGCAGATTGTTGTAACAGTTTTCATACACCTGGTGCAGTGTACTATCCCAAGGTGTCAGACAGAGACAGACAGACTTATTCCCAAAAAGGTTTGGGATACCCTTAGGTTGGTGGTAAGTATGCTTCCTAAGCCCCGCCCAGAAACTTCTTGAGTGACAACCCCACTTCCCCGGAACCATTAAAACACCATTGTTTGGGAGGATATATACTTCCCACAGTCCTGAAGGCTATGTTTCACATCAAATAAACTACAAGTAGTACAGTGGACTGTCACTAGATGCCATGAGTGCACAGAAGTGGTAATACACATTCCCTTAAACACTATAAAGAAATGCATTTAGTGGGAAATATATCCCCACAGTCCATGAAAGGCTTACAGTGTTTAAAACAGACATTTTTAGGTATAGTTCTTTTCCTTATAAACTAAATGAAAGTGTACACAGGGGGTGGTGGGAGTGGGTTGACCACCTCTTTCTTGATACTCTTGGCCACAAGGAACTGCAATGTTTAGACTCTTGGAAAACAAAGATACAATTAAAATTGCATTATCAGGGCAGCTTGGTAGAGTGCACTTGCCTCCAACAATGAACTTGAAAATGCAGCTTTTAACACTTCCAGTCAGTGAACATGCCAAATGGTCTTTTGAGCTATTCATACCCTGAGATGACAAAAGTCATGGGATATCTCTTAATGAAGTATCAGACATCCTGTAGCCTGGCACAGTGCAGCAACTTGACATGGTATGGACCCAACAGGTCACTGGAAGTCCCCTGCATAAATACTGAGCAATGCTGTCCCTATAGCGGTCCATAACTGCTGAAGTATTGCCAATGCAGGACTTCGTGCACAAATTGACCTCTATTACATTCCATAAATGTTCGATGGAATACTGCTGGGCAATTTGGGTGGCCAAATTATTCATGTGTACTGTCCAGGATGTTCTTTAAAGCAATTGCGAACAGTTGTGAGTCAGTAATGTGATGTGTCACTATCCATAAAAATTCCATTTTTGGTTGGGAACATGAAGTCCATCAACAGCTGCATATTGTCTCCAAGCAAACATACAAGAGGTCCCAGACCATTCCATGTAAACACAGTCCACTTCATTACAGAATCACCACCGGTGTGCACGATGCCTTTCTGACACCCTGGTATATGTGCCACACTAACCCTATCATCAGCTCTTACAAACTGAAATCTGGACTCTTCTGACCAGGCCATGGCTTTCCAGTCACGAGTCCAACCATTATGGTCATGAGCCCACGAGAGGTACTGTAGGTGATGATATGCTGTTGGCAAAGACTCTCGAGTTGGTCATCTATTGCCACAGCCCATTAATTCCAATTTCACCACACTGTTCTAATGTATATATTCATCATTCATCCCACATTGATTTCTGTGGTTATTTTACACAGTGCCACCTGTCTTAGCACTGACAACTATGCAAACGCCACTGCTCTGTCATGAAGTGAAGGTTGTCAGCCAATGTGTTGTCCGTGGCGAGAGGCAATGCCTGAAATTTGGTATTCTCAGCACAACTTGACACTGTGGAACTCTGAATATTTAATTCAGAAACATTTTCCAAAACTGAATGTTCCACACATCTAACTCCAACTACCAATTTGCATTCAAAGTGTTAATCCCGTCGTGTGGCCTTAAATTGGAAACCTTTTCACATGAATCACCAGAGTACAAATGGCAGCTCTGCCAATGCAATGCCTTTTTATACCTTCTGTATATGGTACTACCACCATCTGCATGTATGCACATCACTATTCCATGACTTGTCACCTCAGTGTGTATTTTATCACTTTATAAAAAGGTTGTTGTCAGCATGGAATCCTGCCCATTTAATTGGCGTACACCATACCAACACTATCCAAATATCCACAACTATTTTTAAATACATAACAATGATAATCTGCTTTGTGGTGGTCATCTATGATCAATAACACCACTTATTTGAGGCTACTGGGTCAGCTGTGTCAATCCAGACAGTAAACAACCAACATTTCTGAATTTGGCTTCTAGGTGTCCATTATTATATGATGCCCTTTTTCTTTACTTATGAGGTCGACAGCAGTTGCAGATGAGGACAAGGAAACACTTGGGATGGAAGATCGATCAATATCTTTGGGTTTTCTTCAGTACCGAGTTCCAAACACCCGATAATCTGATTACCACTGGAAGAGAAAGCAGAGGTAGCCAGGACAGCAATACACATGTTAGGCATACAGTCCCACAGGTCCATCATTGGGAGATGGGTCAGTCATGTCATATGTATGTCTAATGCTTCTTATCAATCAGGGGTAATTTCAGGCAAGTGTGAGCATTCCACGCTCACCGAATTGCGAGCTAACATCCGAAAGATGTTCGGGTTCACATGCAGTTCCTCTTTGTCGAAATGTCTTTACTCAAACTGGTCTAGGACTTGAACCACACGTGTCTCATTACACACCCTAAATTAGACACCTGTGACCCTTTGGTTAAACTGTCTGGTTGATGGCAAGTTTGCAAAATTGTATGAAACAAAACGTTGATAGAACATAACAACAACAACAACAACAACAACAACAATAATAATAATATTGGGAGCTAAATTAATGACCAGTAAATGATGCAGGCCAAACAGTTGTGATTTGGTTAGAATAACGTTTATTCAGGAAGCAAACTAGTAGCAAAAATGGTCTTATTTAGAATTACTATTACACTCGAGTGCATATCCATTTGACACAGTTCAATCATTCACAATCTCATCGTGAATTACAAATCCAATACTCCACCTCATTTATGCGAAAAGTTAAGAGTTCACACCAGGCACACGGCTAACTCAGAGACCAAGTCCCGGAATACCACACAATGAGAAATTTTTCAAGTCGTTTCACTTCCTAGCTACCGAAAGACCGACCGCCCACTTTCGCGTCTCCACCAGTACAGTCCCTCAGCCCGTCCCCCGGCTGCATTTCCTGTGCGTTGAACATCCTTGCTCAACTGACTACTGCCATTCCCTTTCTTGAAGCCATCCATCTGATTGGCTACAGCTTATTATACATTATTTTACATTTTAACATATTTAAATAATCAAAGCTTGACTACTTTCATGTTCTAAATAAAGTAACAGTAATATTAAGTACATAATAAACATTAACTTCTTTTACATAAAACCAATATAATTTCCTTCTTAGCTTTGAATGCCATGGCCAGTAGTCTTGCACCCATGTGCTTTCTAATAAATAAATAAATAAATAAATAAATAAATAAATAAATGCCAAAAATATGCACTAAACTTCACAAGAAATATTCTACTAGCTAATAATGCAATAAAATGTCATGCTGTCATCATTGTGTGGAGGAAATGATCTGATGCTTAAATGTAAATACTGATAATTTAAATTTACTGTATCTTTTGAACAAATAAAGTTACAGAGTTGATACTTACAAAGTTTTCATTTTAATGATTTGCTTCTACATGAAATGTCTATTATTAAGATCGACCAAAGCGTTCAGATTTTAGCATTCACGTCTTTGTTACAAAACTTGTTAATTTCACTGAACAATAAATCCTAAACTACTACTAATATGATCAATTTTCAAGTTTTACCAGATAGCAGGGAAAGGTTTCGCCCCTAGCCAACGAGCCTGACCCTCCTCCCAGGGGGTAGCCATGGAAGGAAAGGCCGAAGGGGCAGAAGAAGCAGCACTAAAAGAATCAGTTCCATGCAGAGAGACGGCAGCAGAAGAACGGCCAGAGTTCTGGACCCATATGCGTTTCATTTGCATAGCGTCCACCCTGATACCACCCACTCTAATCAGGGGCTCTCCCCACAGGCGCCACCCAGCCACAGCTAGAGCCATCTGGCACGGCGGCCATTGCCGGGAGTTCCGATGCTCCAGGGTGACAAGCAACCACTCCTAGGCTTATGTGAGGTGGTCACAGCTCAGGTATCAGAAGTGTGATCCCTGTGTTTTCAAGGAGCTCAACCAAAAGGGTACACAGCGACCCCAGCACCTGAGGTGAAGGAAAAGGTGGAAGTAACTAAGAGGGCAAAAGTCGGAGACACTAGGTAAGGTGCTCTTCCCCAAATGGCTCACACTACAGAGCAGAAACTTAGTAATGGAGGTCAAACCCCAGAGGAGGACCAGAGAATGCCAAGAGGATGAGGTAATTATGCAACAAAACCAAACTGGAAAGCCATCATAACCAGGAGTATAGCGGGCCCAACATAAACAAGGACATCAAGAGATGGAGAGTGCAAATGGGAAGGAGCAAGGAGAGGAAAGGAGGGGGAAGGGCAAGGAAATGCAGCCCTGGAAAGAAGGAAGGCTGCAATAGCTAGGGGCCCCATGCTCGCCATACACCTACTCACAAAAGGCCCATGAGCCCATGGGGGTGGTTTTTTTTTTTTTTAGGGCGCACAACTTCAATGGTCATTAGCGCCCAGACTACGTTAAGAATGCACCGCGAGGTACAAGTGTAAAACAACAACTAAAAGGAAAAACACGATAAAAGACAGACTGACAGGCATAGGATTAAAAAAAAAAACAGCATAATCAAATGTCCTTAGAGAGGTGTGTCAAGGTGATAAAACGAAGAACGCGAGCAGCTGCTCGTGGGTCATCTGCTAAAATGGCATCTAGAGTACATGGCAGGCCAAGATCAAGACACAGTGTGTTAAAATCTGGACAGGACGTTAAAATGTGGCGGACCGTCAGCAATTGCCCACATGGGCAGAACGGCGCCGGCACAGCCGTCAGCAGATGGCGACGGCTTAACCGGCAGTGTCCAATTCGTAACTGGGCCAAAACGACCTCCTCCCGCCGAGAAGGGCGGGAGGAGGACATCCAAGCCGCGGGAAGAGGTTTCAAGGCCCGAAGCTTGTTGTCCGTAAGTGCGGCCCAATCGGCATGCCACAGCGATAAAATGCGCCGACAAATTACCCTGCTACAATCCGACGAAGGGACACAACAAGAAGCTGTCCGAGGCTGGAGGACCGCAGCCTTGGCCACGGCATCTGCAGCTTCATTCCCAGGGATACCGACATGGCCAGGAACCCACATAAAGCTAACCGGAGAACCGACGTCCACCAGCTGCTGAAGAGAGCGTTGGATCCGGTGCACGAAAGGGTGAACCGGATACGGATCACTGAGGCTCTGGATGGCGCTCAGGGAATGGGAGCAGATGACATAAGCAGAATGTTGGTGGCGGCAGATGTAAAGAACAGCCTGGTAGAGGGCAAAGAGCTCAGCTGTGAAGACCGAACAATGGCCATGGAGCCGGTATTTGAAACTTTGTGCCCCGACAATAAAGGAACACCCGACCCCGTCATTGGTCTTTGAGCCATCTGTATAAATGAAGGTCATATTAAAAAACTTCGAACGAAGTTCAACAAAGCGGGAGTGGTAGACCGAACCGGGGGTAACCTCCTTTGGGAGCGAGCTGAGGTCAAGATGAACGCGAACCTGAGCCTGGAGCCAAGGTGGCATGTGGCTCTCGCCCACTCGAAAGGTTGCAGGGAGTGAAAAATTAAGGTGTTGAAGGAGGCGATGAAAGCGAACTCCTAGGGGTAGCACGGCAGAGACATACAACCCGTATTGACGGTCGAGAGAGTCGTCAAAAAAGGAACGATAAGACGGGTGGTCGGGCATTGACAGTAGCCGACAGGCATACCGACAAAGCAGTATATTGCGCCGGTAGGTGAGTGGCAATTCGCCAGCGTCAGCATGAAGACTCTCTACGGGACTAGTATAAAATGCTCCGATCGCAAGTCGTAAACCCCGATGTTGTATGGAGTTGAGGCGGCGTAAGATGGATGGCCGTGCAGAGGAGTATACGAAGCTCCCATAGTCCAGCTTGGAGTGGACGGTCGACCGATATAGACGAAGTAGGACGGTTCGATCCGCTCCCCACGACATACCACTGAGAACACGGAGGACATTTAAAGAACGGGTACAACGGGCAGCCAAATATGACATTTGGAGACCAGCTAAGTTTCCTGTCAAATGTAAGACCTAAAAATTTTGTTGTCTCCACGAATGGGAGAGCAACGGGACTGAGTCGTAAGGACGGTGGGAGAAACTCTTTGTAGCGCCAGAAGTTAATACAGACCGTCTTCTCGGCAGAAAAACGGAAGCCATTGGCGACACTCCAGGAGTAAAGACGGTCAAGAGAACGCTGAAGACAGCGCTCCAGGAAACATGTATGCTGCGCGCTGCAATAGATGGTAAAATCGTCCACGAAAAGGGAGCCTGATACATCAGCTGGGAGGCAATCCATTATTGGATTGATTGCTATGGCGAAGAGAGCGACGCTCAAAACTGAGCCCTGTGGCACCCCATTCTCCTGGCGAAAGGTGTCTGACAGGACAGAACCCACACGTACCCTGAACTGTCGATCCATTAAAAAGGAACGAATAAAAAGAGGGAGGCGACCGCGAAGGCCCCATGTATGCATGGTGCGGAGAATACCCGCCCTCCAACAGGTGTCGTAAGCCTTCTCCAAATCAAAGAACACAGCCGCAGTCGGGCGCTTCCGCAAGAAGTTATTCATAATGAAGGTCGACAAGGTAACCAGATGGTCAACAGCAGAGCGGCGCCTACGAAATCCACATTGTACATTGGTAAGTAGGCGTCGAGACTCGAGCAGCCAAACCAAACGAGAGTTAAGCATTCGCTCCATCACTTTACAGACACAGCTGGTAAGCGAGATGGGTCGATAACTGGAAGGCAAGTGTTTGTCCTTCCCCGGTTTAGGAATCGGGACAACAATAGACTCGCGCCAGCATGCGGGAACATGTCCCTCAATCCAGATGCGATTGTAAGTACGAAGAAGAAAACCTTTACCCGCAGGAGAAAGATTCTTCAGCATCTGAATATGAATAGAATCAGGCCCTGGAGCGGAGGACCGTGACCGGGCAAGTGCGTTTTCGAGTTCCCGCATGGTGAATGGGGCATTATAACTTTCACGATTCGAGGAGCGGAAGTTAGGTGGCCTAGCCTCCTCTGCCTGTTTGCGGGGGAGGAAGGCAGGGTGGTAATGAGCGGAGCTCGAAACCTCTGTGAAAAAGTGGCCGAAGGCATTGGAGACATCCTCAGGGGCCACAAGGACGTCATTCGCGACCATCAAGCCAGAAACTGGTGAGTGGACCTTAGTGCCAGATAGCCGGCGCAGGCTACCCCAGACAACAGAAGAAGGAGTAAAACTGTTGAAGGTGCTTGTGAAAGCAGCCCAGCTGGCTTTCTTGCTTTCTTTAATAATACGACGACACTGTGCACGTAACCGTTTATAAGTGATACAATTCGCCACTGTAGGGTGGCGTTTAAAGGTGCGTAAAGCACGTCGACGAGCACGTAAAGCGTCTCTACATGCTGCGGTCCACCAGGGGACCAGTACGCGACATGGAGAAGAAGTAGGGTGAGGGATGGAATATTCAGCAGCAGTGAGAATGACTTCCGTGAGGTGTGCGACCTGACGATCGCAGCTTGTGAAGGTTTGATCCTGAAAGGTCGCCCTGGAAGAGGAGAGCCCCCAGTCTGCTTTGGAGATGCTCCAACTAGATGAGCACGGAGAGGGGGTATGCTGCAGGAGATGGATAACACACGGGAAGTGGTCGCTCGAATATGTATCAGAAAGTGCATACCACTCAAACCGGCGTGCAAGTTGGGTAGTACATATAGAGGGGTCTAAATGGGAATAGGTGTGAGATGTGTCCGAAAGAAAAGTAGGGGCGCCAGTATTGAGGCAGACAAGATTGAGCTGGTTGAAAAGGTCGGCTAACAGGGAGCCCCTCGGGCAGGATGCTGGAGAGCCCCAAAGGGGATGGTGGGCATTGAAGTCTCCAGTTAACAAAAATGGTGCAGGTAGCTGAGCAATAAGCTGCATCATGTCTGCCCTGGTAACGGCAGATGACGAGGGAGTGTAAACGGTACAAATGGAAAATGTAAAAGTGGGGAGAGTAATTCGGATGGCAACTGCCTGCAGGCCGGTGTGCAATGTGATGGGATTGTAGTAAATATCATCCTGGACCAGCAACATAACCCCTCCATGGGCCGGAATACCTACCACAGGGGGTAGGTCAAAACGCACAGAGGTGTAGTGTGCCAAGGCAATTTGATCGCATGGGCGTAGCTTCGTTTCCTGGAGGGCTACGATGAGCGGACGGTGCAAGTGGAGCAGCAACTTCAAGTCCTCTCGGTTGGAGCGAATGCTGCCAATATTCCAGTGAATAAGTGTCATCGTAAGAAGAAAAGGAAGATGAAAGAAGGGGTCACCTCGAAGGCCGCTGAGGGCCTGGCTTCGAGCGAGCACTGCCGCCACTATCAGTAGGCGGACAGTCATCGTCCATTGGTTCTATAGGATCATCGGCCATCTTGGTAAGATGGCCGGGAGGGGGAGCTTCCTCCGCCGGTGAACGGTCAGATGTTCGGCTACAAGCGGTGCGGCCAGGCGAAATGGATGACGGCCTGGGGCGGCAACCGCTGGGTGGCGCAGGAGAAGAAATGCGCCGTGGCGGAGAAGGAGAACTGTGCTTCCTATGAGCCTTCTTGGAAGGTCGTTTGGTGGAAGTACTGGTCGATGGCTGGGAGGTTGAGGTACGTAGGAAATCTGCACGGGACGGTTCCTTCTTGAAGGCCCGTGCATCTGACTTCTGGGTCTTCGTCTTAGCAGAAGCTGTTGAAGGGGCTTGTGTCTGTGGGGTGATGGGAGGAGGAGGGGACGTCGACCGGGCGATCTTAGCACTGGCCGAACGGACGACCGTGGTGCTGAAGGTCAGATCGCATGTCTGGGTTGCCACCTCCCTGGTAGTCCGAGGAGAGGCGAGGACAGTACTGTATTTCCCCGCTGGGAGCAGCGTGGGCTTCCTACTAGCCAACAGCTTGCGAGCAGCCGAGGTGGACACTTTCTCTTTGACCCGACTTTCTTGGATACAGCGTTCTTCCTTATAGATAGGACAGTCGCGGGAGGACGCTGCATGGTCACCCTGACAGTTCACACAACGAGGAGACGGAGGTGGACAGTCACCCTCATGGGCATCCCTGCCACAAGTGACACATTTAGCCGCATTGGAATAAGACTGTCGAGTGTGATTGAAACGCTGACACTGGTAGCAGCGCGTAGGTGTCGGGACATAGGGGCGAACAGAAATAACCTTGTAGCCCGCTTTGATGTGCGATGGCAGCTGAACACTATCGAAGGTCAAGAAAAGTGTCCGGGTCGGTACAAGGTCATTGTTGACCTTTTTCATGACCCTATGGACAGCCGTCACGCCCTGCTCAGCGAGGAAAGACTGAATCTCCTCGTCAGTCAATCCGTCGAGGGATCTAGTATAGACCACACCATGAGACGAATTCAAAGTTCGGTGAGCCTCCACCCGGACAGGGAACGTGTACAGGAGTGTGGCTCGAAGCAGTTTCTGTGCCTGAAAGGCGCTCTCAGTTTCTATTAACAAGGTACCATTACGCAACCTGGTACACGACTTGACAGATCCGGCTATGGCATCTACGCCCTTCTGGATAACGAGAGGGTTGACAGAGGAGAAATCCTTTCCGTCCTCAGATCGAGAAACGACGAGGAACTGTGGGGCAGGCGGTATACTTTTGTCACTGGTGGCTGGTCATGTTTCCGTTTGTGGGCAGAAGTCGAGAGAGAAGAAGAAGAATCCACTGCGGAGGAATCCCCCATGATTGCCAGCATCTCCGATGGCGCGCTCCTTCCTTATGGGAACCCTCTCAGAGGGCACTCCCGCCTTAGGTGAATGTTTACACCTCAGGTCACACCTCCCGAGAAACTGACGGAGGGACCAATCGGCATGGTCAGAAGGTATCAGCTCAGGCAATCACCCTTCCCCGGGCCTGGCCTTTACCAGGGGGTACGTGCGTGCCTTACTTGTCTACCCAGGGCAGGGAATTACACGTTACCCCGTCACCGGCTACGCGTGCGAACACGTGGGTCGGCCTTCAGGCGCGCACAGGGAGGAAGGAAGAAGAGGAAAAGGAAGAGAGAGAGGACAGACTGTCTCAAACGCCGAGGCAGAGACCAGAGAAGGCAAGGAGAAGAAGGCAAGGAGAAGAAGGCAAGGAGAAGAAGGCAAGGAGAAGAAGGCAAGGAGAAGAAGGCAAGGAGAAGAAGGCAAGGAGAAGAAGGCAAGGAGAAGAAGGCAAGGAGAAGAAGGCAAGGAGAAGAAGGCAAGGAGAAGAAGGCAAGGAGAAGAAGGCAAGGAGAAGAAGGCAAGGAGAAGAAGGCAAGGAGAAGAAGGCAAGGAGAAGAAGGCAAGGAGAAGAAGGCAAGGAGAAGAAGGCAAGGAGAAGAAGGCAAGGAGAAGGAGGCAAGGAGAAGAAGGCAAGGGAAAGAGTAAGGACGACAGTGAGATGGAGAAGAACAAAGAAAGGAACCAACCAAAGGAAGGAAGAAACGAGAAGTGAAAAACCAAAAAGACCACAAATTTAGGTCGTGGAACCATCCGTCTCCGGACACAGGCGCTAACTACCCCCTTGAGGGGGATGGACTCCTTTTAGTCGCCTCTTACGACAGGCAGGAATACCTCGGGCCTATTCTAACCCCCGGACCCGCAGGGGGGGGGGGGGGGGGGGGCACCCCAAGGTGTTTGAGATAGCAGTAGGATTCACAATGACACTGCACTGACTGCTACTGTCAGACCAGAAATTGGAGAATGGATCTTGGTCCCAGAAGGCTGTCTGTGGTTAGCCTACACTATGGAAGAGGAAGTGAACTGTTAAAAGAACTAGTGAATGAAATCCAGCTAGCTTTTTCCTATCCTCAAGGACGATAACACTGTGCATACAACTGTTTATAATGAATTCAGTTTGCCATCATAGGATAACAGTTAAACATGGAGAGCACGTCTCCACGTGCAAATTGCATCATGGCATGCCTCAATCCACCAAGGGACCTGGACACGGCATGGCAAAGAAGAAATGTGAGGAATGGAACATTCTGCAGCAGTAAGGATAATGTTTGTAAGACATCCCACTTTGTCATCACAACTGGGGAAATATTGTTTGTTGAAGGTCACCATGGAGGAATAAAGCCTCCAGTTACATTTACTAAGCTGCCATCTGGGTGTGCACATAAGTGGGGCAGGAGTCAGCAAATGGAGAGCCCAAGGGAAATGGTCACTCGAGTATGTGTCAGAGAGAATAGACCACTCAACACAATGGACAAGCTGGGCAGTGCAGAATGGTAAGTCTGAAAGGAACATGTGTGCTCCTGTGTTAAGGCAGAAGAGGTTAAGTTGCTTAAGAAAGTCAGCCAAGGGGGTACCTCTGACAGGTTCTGGGAGAACCCCAAAGGGGAAAGTGCGCATTGAAGTCACCGAGCAGCAGAAATAGGTGAGGCAGCTGCCCAATAAGCTGGAGGAAGTCTGCCCTGGTGACACTGAATGACAGAGGGATGTAAACGGTACAAATGGAAAAGGTCAAGTGGGGAAGAAAAGGCGAACTGCAACAGCTTGTAGGAGGATAGTCAGGGGATTGGGTCGACTATGATCATTATCATCATCCTGTATGAGCAGCATGACTCCCCCCACAAGATGGAATGCCGCCTCAGAGGGAAGGTCAAAATGGGCCGGGAAGAAATGCCAGAGTGCAGAGCAGCCGTGAGGACGCAATTTCGTTCTCTGAAGGCAGTGAACAAGTGGTCACTGCGATTCTAAGAGCAGCTGCAAATCCTCTTTGTTGGATCGAAGGCTGCGAACATTCCATTGGAGGAGAGCCATGACAAGGAAAATAATGAATGGGTGTCACCTTGGCAGCTCTCAAGTGCCAGCCTTTGGAGACTTGCTGCTATAGGGCACAGCGGCAGGAGGATCCTGCTCCGTGATGTCTACAGAAGTGTCAGAATTTTCCTTCTGTCTGCTTGCAGACGGAAAAATGATTGGTGGAGTGTACTGATGACATGGAGGTCAGCTGGGCAAGGGTATCACATGACGAACTGCCTAAGAGAAACTTCGAGTTGGCTAAGGAGAAGACTATTTGCCTTTTACTTCTTCAAGCCTTTCCAGTTGGCAGAGGAAGATTCAGATGGTTGGCTGGAGGAAACACTCGAATCTCTCTAATTTTACATTCGTGATCTCCTCGGGAGGTATAAGTACGGGGAAGCGATATATTCAATACCACATCCAGAAACGCACCCTCTTGAAACGTGGACAGCAAGCTACACCGCAATGCAGAACGCCTCTCTTGCAGAGTCTGCCATTTGAGTTTGCTAAACATCTCCGTAATGCTACCACGCTTACCAAATAACCCTGTGACGAAACGCGCCGCTCTTCTTTCGATCTTCTCTATATTCTCTGTCAACTCGACCTGGTACGGATCCCACACTGATGAGCAATACTTACGTATAGGTCGGACGAGTGTTTTGTAAGCCACCTCCTTTGTTGATGGACTACATTTTCTAAGTACTCTCCCAATGAATCTCAACCTGGCACCCGCCTTACCAACAATTAATTTTATATGATCATTCCACTTCAAATCGTTCCGCACGCATACTCCCAGATATTTTACAGAAGTAACTGCTACCAGTGTTTGTTCCACTATCATATCATCATCATACAATAAAGGATCCTTCTTTCTATGTATTCGCAATACATTAAATTTGTCTATGTTAAGGGTCAGTTGCCACTCCCTGCACCAAGTGCCTATCTGCTGCAGATCTTCCTGCATTTCGCTGCAATTTTCTAATGCTGTATACTAGAGCATCATCCGCGAAAAGCCACATGGAACTTCCAACACTATCCATGGAGTTGGATGTAGCAAGAACAGTAATGTAGGTACCAGATGGTAGATTGCAGGGTTTCAAACTAACCAAGCAACTTGCAAGCAACTGGGTAAGGCACTTTTTCCTTCACCCAGATCTCCTCAACAGCCCACTCATCGAGATACATGGAACAATCGTGGGAGGAGGCGGCATTGTCACCATTGCAGTTGATGCAGCAGGGAGGAAGAGGTGGACAATTGCCCTTGTCAGTATCCCTACCACAGGTTACACATTTGGCTGGGTGTCCACAGAACTTTATAGTGTGGTTGTAATGATGACACTGGTAGCAGCGCATTGCGTTTGGAACATAAGGTCTGACTGTGATAACTTCATAACTTGCTTTGATCTTTGATGGAAAAATCACTATCCAAAGTGAGAAAGAGTGTGTGTCGGCATCTACTTTTTTCATGACCCAATGGATGCCAATGACACCTTGGTCAGATAGGTCCATTTGGATTTCTGTCTCAGTGAGACCATCCAGCAGCCTAGTGTAAACAACGCCACGGAAAGAATTCAGTGTTCGAAGAGTCTTGGCACAAACAGGATAGCCATGGAGCTGTGAAGCTGCAAGCAGTTATGGTTGAGAACCTGAAGTAGTCTCCAAAAGCAAAGTGCTATTGCGTTAACGAGAGCAGGATTTCACAGGGCCAGAACAGTTACACCTTTCTGAATAATAAATGGATTTACCGGTGTGAAGTATTGACTCTTCAGTACATGAAATAGTCTCATTCCGTTTATGTTTCGTAGCTATTGACTGTGAAGATGATTGGCTCATTGTGAGAAAATCCCCACGATTGCCAGCGTCTCCGATGACTCATTTCTTCCAATTGGGGACCCCTGTCAGAAGGGGGTGCACCTGCCTTGGTGATCGTTCACACCTCAGGTCATGCCTCCTGAACACCTGACAGCAGGACCAATCGGCAATTTGGGAAGGTAGCAATTCAGGCAATCACCCCTACCTGGGCCTGGCCTGTACCAGTGGGTACGTGCGAACCCTGCTTGTCAATCTAGGGCTAGGAATTACGCATTATTTAGTCACCTGTTACACATCAGACATGTGAGCCAATCTTCACGAGTGCACAGTGAAGAAGAAAAAGAGGAACCTCGAACACCGAAGAGAAGGAAGGATAGGAGAACGTGAACAAAGAGGAAAAAGGAACGAAAAATAGTGGAGAGTATTCTGATACTGACTACCGAAAATGCAGAATAAATTTCAAAAAATAGCCAAGACATGTTCCCCAAGGGAGGGGAAATAGAATGGCATGAGAATAGATGAGGAGCATGGAAGAGAAACTATGCTGCAAAGGCAGGAGCCCCATACTAGCTAACTACAAACCTGCCAAAGAGCAGCAAGACCCCGAGAGGGGGGGAGAGGGCTGGTCACAGGCAAGCACCACATCAGGAGTAACGTCGGTCCTCACGTCAGAATATGGGCGTGAGTCAGCCAAGTGTGGCCAACGCACAGCTGATAAAAGACAAAACACCTGCGAGAAGAGTGAAGGGAAGGCCGCCTTGTCATCATGATCTCCATAACTGTTCTGTTTGGTGAGTCCAGAAAGGACCAGTCCAAGTGTCAGAACTCCAATGGTGTAGAGTCAACCAAAGTTCCCATTCCAAAATCAGCATCCCGGTAGCCAACTCTGCCAAGTAGTCAGTATGTTCATTCCCTGAGATCCCAACATGTTCAGGGGTCTGAAGAAAGACCACTGACCACCCAGCTTGATGGAGGTGAGAAAGAAGATTCTGGATAGTCTTGACTAATGGGGTGACAAGGGTGACACTGGTCTATAGCCTGAAGGCTGCTCCGGGAGTTGCTACAGATTAGAAGCCAGTGCTAGAACAAGCATGGCTAAGGTCCATTTGATGGCCACCAATTCAGCAGCGAAGACAGTGCATCCATTCTGCAGAGTGTAGTTCACTGAACCTTGCATGTGTGTATACAAATCCAGCTCGTCCATCGGCCACTGAGCCATCATCAGTGTATACCACTTCTGAACATTGAAATTCATCAATGACAGCCAGGAACAGGTGGCAAAACATCACGGGGTTCAACTGAATCATTCAGTCCAAAAAAGAATCTAGACAGATCCGAGGTCAGGGTACACATGCAACACTGCGAGTAGGCTCTTCACAGCCCAAGTCTGAAAGGCTTCTGTTGCAAGCTGGACCACATAGTGATTTATCGGCACAAGTGACCGCTATGCTGAGTGGGATGCCGAACCATATGCCAAACTCCCATAATCAAGACACCCTTGTTCCAGATATGGTTGAGCATAGTAAGGAGAGGACACTGATAATCCACTGACAGGTGTTCGAGCATTGGGTTGTGCATGCTGTCTGGCTGCGGGGCTGTATCAGGACAAAGGGCAAGGGCACTCACTGAGTGGAGCATTATAGGGCTACAGGTGCTGTGTGGTGAAAGGTGAGTGCATTTGCTCCACCTGCTGCTTAACAACACAAAAAGCAGTTTGATAGTTCTCAGATGCTGAGACTCTAGCATAATCCAGAGCAAAATATTGTGCTACAGTATCTTGGTCAGTGAAAATAGCACTGTACCAGAAACACCCAAAGAGGACTGGTATCCACAGAAGCATCTGATCTGCAAAGGAGGCAGCTTATGTAGTCTAATGGTTGAAATGTACCATTCCCAGCATTCTTGCTTCCATAATTTTTGTGTGTGTTGGACCCAGCACGGAGCCACACAAAGGCAATGAGGTGCTCAATCAATGGATGCTGCTTATAGCATCGGAGAGCCCCTCTGAAGGCCTCAGCGATTCCTGAGGTCCATCAAGGTACTATCTTCCAATCGATGGATCCCAAAGAATAGGGGATCACTAAGTCAACTGCCGATAGAATGGCTGCTGTTGCACTCTGGACAGCCACATCAATTCTTCCATGTAGCAGGGAGCCAAGAAAGACACTGGAGGTGAAAGCATCCCAGTTGGCATTGTGAAGAGCCCATACGAGCTGGCTCCCAGGGCACTGAAGCTGAGGGACGACTGCAAAGATTGGGAAGTAGTCACTAGCACACAGGTCATCGTGGGCCCTCGAGTGGATGGATGGAAGAAGACTGGGGCTGCAAATAGGAAGATCAATGGCTGGAGTAAGTTCCATGTGCCATGCTGAAGTGTGTGGGGGCACCAGTATTTAGGAGGCAGAGGCTGAGATCTGCCAGTAATTTTTTTATATCTACCACAGCTAGTGATCATGGTACTGCCCCACAAAGGATTATTGGCACTGAAGTCACCCAACATTAAAAAATGGGGGAGGGAGGGGGGAGAGGGAAAGCCGAGAAACCAATCCAGACAATACATTCTGAGACACTCCACTATCAGGAGAGAGATAAACATTACAGATGTTAAAATCTTGAAATGCCCTTACCTGAACAGCCAGTCGCCGAAGTTGTATCTTGAGGCATAAGTTCACTATATACTGAGTCCAGAACATTTGCGCAAACTTCGCCTGATATCCTATCGTAGTCTACAAGACTCTTAAAATGTCCCCATTGGCCATGAAGGCAGTGGTCTGCATTGCTGGCAATCAAGTTTCCTGGAGGGCAGTGCAGAAAGCAGGGGAAGAGATTACAAGATATCATGGCTCAAACACTGCTAAAATTCCACTGGAGAATTGTACTGCCAACATACTGTGAGGGTGTGAAGAGACCAAGGAGGCAAGTTATGTAGCAGGGTCATCTGCTGCCACCGGTTGAGAGGTTGCTGTATCAACACACACAGGTACCGAGACACAGTGTGTGGTGTCATCTGGAGCCTCAGGGGCCACCGGCATCACCACCTTGGCCACAGAAGCAGGACCTGTGGGACTGGGCGGCATGGGGGCCAACCAGAATTTCCTTCCTCTTTGAAGACTACTTCTTGTATTTTCTCCTTAGGGAGTTTGGATGACTGGGAGGGCATCCCTGAATTAGTTTCAGGGACTGAAGACAATCTTAAGCTCTATGACCAGCAGCCTGTGGCTCTTCAGCCACTGGCTGGTATCCAGCTGCAGACCAGAAACACTGGAGTTTCCCAAGGTACCCCCTTCCTGACAGACACGAGAAGCTGGACAAGGGTGACTTGTGTGACTGGGGGATGAGGATCGACGTCCCCAGCGAGTGGGGAGATTATATCATAACTGTTTCACACAACATTGTCATGCATGCAGGGTGTAGATGCTCGTACTTTTCCTTGGTATGTTAAGTCTGTCCAGAGTCATTCCCTCCTCCCTCACCCCCCCCCCCCCCTCTCTCTCTCTCTCTCTCTCTCTCTCTCTCTCTCTCTCAATGACAGTGCATTCTGGTGAGCAGAGATAATTGTGCTCTCTACAGTTGATGCAACAGAGGGGTGGGGATAAAGAAACATTCATGACGAATTGTCATCCAAAATACCTACAGAGAGGGCTAGTGTTGTAATGTGAAGACTTGTGCCCGAATTCTATATATTCGGAGTGCCCGAATTCTATATATTCGGAGCACAGCATATGGGGTGGCAGGCTCAAATCCCAAGGTGAATGACCTGACAACAACCCTACTGGTTGGCCCCCTATGGACACAACGCACAGTGTACATCCTATCACTCCAAGTTGGTGTGCAGCTCATTGTCAGACTAAGATGAAGTCACAATGGAAAATGATGGCATGAACCATGTTTGATCTATTATGGGGAGTGAATCACTGGAATGTTACCAAGCTTGTCACACGTAAGCTATGCTTGTAACATGGCAGGGCAGATAATGCCTTTTTAATCAAAATTGACCCACTCTTCATTCTGGACATGACTGTTTCTCTGCTTGTCATTTAGCCCTATGTTCCTCCTAGTGCATAGGCAGTGAAGGTAACCTTTGAAGTCATAACTCTCTGCATTTTTTCCCTTCTGAAATGACTACTGGGGCTGCATGACCACCAGCAGGAGAACACTTCATATACAAGTCGTCTGTCATGGTGCCACCCACACCAAAAGGGTGCTCTCCTCCCCCTGAGCACCACACAGCCTCAGCAATAGCTACCTGGTCAGTAATCCACTGCTCAGGGCTCCATGTATGTTGTGACAGGCATACATGGGGAGGTTTCAGCTCGGTTGATTGATTTGGGGAAGGGGACAAAATAGCAAAGTTATTGGTCCCATCAGATTAGGAGAGAATGGGGAAGGAAATCTGCACTTTCAATGGGACCATCCTGGAATTTGCCTGAAGTGATTCAGGGAAATCACAGAAAACCTAAATCAGGATGGCTGGACGCGGGTTTGAACCAACGTCCTCCCGAATACACCACGCTACCTCACTCAGTTTCAGCTCCGACTCCAACAGTGTCATCCCTGTGTGATCAGGGGGCTATCATCACACAAGAACTTGACGACAATACCCCCCAACGAGATGGCGACAGTGCTGTTTTGGGCATACCTTATAGGAAAGGAAGGGTGCTTAGATGGAAGGGCACCAGTTCCAAGTGGGATCTACACCAGAAACACAATCTGATGTAAAGGAATACTGGAGGTATAGGCTTGCAGCATAGAAAGGGAAGTAGTGTTGTAAAGGCTGTAGCCCCATGGTAGTCAAGTATGTACTGAAAAAAAGAGTTGCAAGCCCCCTGCAGGTATGAATTTTTTGTTGTTGTTAGCTGTTGGTTATTATGTGGGATTGTGATTGGCAGGTAATATGGAGTTTGCATTACCTTCAGTTGTGAGGTCAGGATTTCATACTGGTTGTTGTTGTTTTTTTTTCAGTCCTGAGACTGGTTTGATGCAGCTCTCCATGTTACTCTATCCTGTGCAAGCTTCTTCATCTCCCAGTACCAACTGCAGCCTACATATTTCTGAATCTGCTTAGTGTATTCATCTCTTGGTCTCCCTCTGCGATTTTTACCCTTCACGCTGCCCTCCAGTACTAAATTGGTGATCCCTTGATGCCTCAGAATATGTACTACCAACAGATCCCTTCTTCTAGTCAAGTTGTGCCACAAACACCTCTTCTTCCCAATTCTATTCAATACCTCCTCATTAGTTATGTGATCTACCCATCTAATCTTCAGCACTCTTCTGTAGCACCACATTTCGAAAGCTTCTGTTCTCTTCTTGTATAAACTATTTATCGTCCATGTTTCACTTCCATACATGGCTACACGCCATACAAATACTTTCAGAAACTACTTTCTGACGCTTAAATCAATACTCGATGTTAAAAAGTTTCTCTTCTTCAGAAACACTTTCCTTGCCATTGCCAGTCTACATTTTATATCCTCTCTACTCCAACCATCATCAGTTATTTTGCTCCCCAAATAGCAAAACTCCTTTACTCCTTTAAGTGTCTCATTCCCTAATCTTATTCCCTCAGTATCACCCGATTTAATTCGACTACATTCCATTATCCTCATTTTGCTTTAGTTGATGTTCATTTTATACCCTCCTTTCAAGACACTGTCCATTCCGTTCAACTGCTCTTCCAAGTCCTTTACTGTCTCTGACAGAATTACAGTGTCATTGGCGAACCTTTTTTACTTCTTCTCCATGGATTTTAATACCTACTCCGAACTTTTCTTTCGTTTCCTTTACTGCTTGCTCAATATACAGATTGAATAACATCGGGGATAGGCTACAACCCTGTCTCACTCCCTTCCCAACCACTGCTTCCCCTTCTTGTCCCTCAACTCATAACTGCCATCTGCTTTCTGTACAAATTGTAAATAGCCTTTCGCTCCCTGTTTTTTACCCCTGCCACCTTCAGAATTTGAAAGAGTATTCCAGTCAACATTGTCAAAAGCTTTCTCTAAGTCTAAAAATGCTAGAAACGTAGGTTTGCCTTTCCTTAATCTTTCTTCTAAGATAAGTCGTAGGGTCAGTATTGCCTCACGTGTTCCCGTATTTCTACAGAATCCAAACTGATCTTCCCCAAGGTCAGCTTCTACCAGTTTTTCCATTCGTCTGTAAAGAATTCGCGTACGTATTTTGCAGCTGTGACTTATTAAACTGATAGTTCGGTAATTTTCACATCTGTCAACACCTGCTTTCTTTGGGATTGGAATTATTATATTCTTCTTCTACATCCTTTTCCATTTCCATAATATTGTCCTCAAGTAGCCCCCCCCCCCCTTGTATAGACCCTCTATATACTCCTTCCATCATTATGCTTTCCCTTCTTAGCTTAGAACTGGGTTTCCATCTGAGCTCTTGATATTCATACAAGTGGTTCTCTTTTCTCCAAAGGTCTCTTTAATTTTCCTGTAGGCAGTATCTATCTTACCCCTAGTGAGATAAGCCTCTACATTCTTACATTTGTCCTCTAGCCATCCCTGCTTAGCCATTTTGCACTTCCTGTCGATCTCATTTTTGAGAAGTTTGTTTTCCTTTCTGCCTGCTTCATTTACTGCATTTTTATATTTTCTCCTTTCATCAATCAAATTCAATATTTCTTCTGTTACCAAAGGATTTCTACTAGCCCTCGTCTTATTACCTAATTGATCCTCTACTGCCTTCACTATTTCATCTCTCAAAGCTACCCATTTTTCTTCTTCTGTATTTCTTTCCCACATTCCTGTCAATTGTTCCCTTATGCTCTCCCTGAAACTCTGTACAACCTCTGGTTTAGTCAGTTCATCCAGGTCCCATATCCTTAAATTCCCACCTTTTTGCAGTTTCTTCAGTTTTGATCTCCAGTTCATAGCCAATAGATTGTGGCCAGAGTCCACATCTGCCCCTGGAAATGTCTTACAATTTAAAACCTGGTTCCTAAATCTCTGTCTGATCATTATATAATTTATCTGAAACCTTTTAGTATTTCCAGGGTTCTTCCATGTATACAACCTTCCTTCATGATTCTTGAACCAATTGTTAGCTATTATTAAGTTACGCTCTGTGCAAAATTCTACCAGGCAGCTTCCTATTTCATTTCGTAGCCCCAATCCATATTCAGCTACTATGTTTCCTTCTCTTCCTTTTCCTACTGTCGAATTCCAGTCACCCATGACTATTAAATTTTCATCTCCCTTCACTACCTGAATAATTTCTTTTATCACATTATACATTTCATCAACTTCATCAGCAGAGCTAGTTGGCATATGAACTTTTACTACTGTAGTAGGTGTGGGCTTTGTGTCTATCTTAGCCACTATAATACGTTCACTATGCTGTTTGTAGCAGCTTACCTGCACTCCTATTTTTTTATTCATGATTAAACCTACTCCTGCATTACCCCTATTTGATTTTGTATTTATAACCCTATATTCACCTGACCAAAAGTCTTATTCCTCCTGCCACCGAACTTCACTAATTCCCACTATATCTAACTTTAACCTATCCATTTCCCTTTTTAAATTTCACTGTTCTACAAAAAAAAAAAAAACCTTTTTTTCTATTTCTGATAAAAAGTATTGTGATCCTAGTTGTAATTTGAGTGCTGAATTGAAAACTGTTTTTGGTTTTTTCCTGTCAGGGATAGTTTATGAGTAATCGCAATTTTATTTCTCTTTTCAATTTCTGATATAGTGCAGCAAACATGAGGTGAAATTCGACAAACAAATGCACATCTTTATGATGTTATAAGTTCATCACATTAATGGAGGGTGGGATCTAACATATAACACAGTAACCTTTGTGTATACACTTTGAAGCATTTATTTGACATGAGAAATTACAGAAAATGGACAAACAATGAGCCACTGCCTTGTAATGCACATCACTTTTTTCTCGTGTATTGTGAATCTTTCTTCTCTTGAATGATATTCCAGCAATAATCTGCTAACATAGAAGGTACCCACTTCCCTTCATAGCGCCTTTCTATGGTAGAAATGTCTTTATGGAATCTTTCCCCATGTTCATCCAATACGTCACTACAACTCTCTGTGAAGTAGTCCAGATGAAAGACCATCATATGTACCTTTCAAAGACATACTGCACCCCAAATCCTGATATGCTTTGATCATATCCTTCACCATTGCTTTGTAGTTAGTAGCTCTTCTTCTTCCGAGGAAGTTTTCCGACATCATCTTGAAACAGTCCCATGCAGTTTTTTCTTTATCAGTTAAACATGCTTCAAAATTTGCATCTTTCTGCAGCTCTCTGATTTGTGGGTCCACAAATACACCTTCCTTTATTTTTGCAGCTGAAAGATGGGGTAATTTGGTAGCTAGATATGCAAACCCACATCCTGTTGGATCCATGGCCTTCACGAATTGTTTCATCAGGCCAAGTTTGATGTGAAGCGGTGGAAGTAGTATATATTCAGGGGCTACCAGACTTTCACGTTGTACATTCTTTTCGCCAACTTTCCCTCTTCGCCGAGGCTATTTCTTTTTCACGTAGTGAGAATTTTGGTCTCGACTATCCCACTCGCAAAGAAAACAGGCATACTTTGTGTAGCCTTGTTGCATTCCCAGTTCCATAGCAATTACCTTGAAATCTGCACATATTTTCCATTTGTGTTCATTGTATTTTAATGAATTTAGCATACTTTGTACGAATACGTAATTCTCTTTGGTCAAACTAGCGTAAGATACTGGAACAGAGGGTATTTTATTTCCGTTATGGAGCAAAACACCCTTCAGACTTTTTTTCAATGCATCTATGAAAAGTCTCCACTCCAGTGAAATGTAAGTGAAGTTCAGCACTTTCATCAGGCCAGCAACGTCATTGCAAAATGTCAGTGCTTCGTCAGTTGAAAAATAAGAAATAAAGGCATGTTCTCTGTGCCTGAACACACTGATTTTAGTACTTTGGTGCAGTAGATTATACTCTTGTAATCTTGAACCAAGCAGCTGCGCCTTTTGTTTACTTAGTCCTAGATCACGTACTAAATCATTTAAATCTGCCTGTGTTAACAAATGTGGCGATGACTCACTTGTGTAGTGATATAAAGAATCATCATCTGTGATTTCTTCAGTACTACTTATTTACTGTCACTCGGAATTTGACCTCAAGCTCTTGAAGGTACTGGAAGGTTGTCGGAATGCTGCACTGGCATTCTCGCTGAAGGCAGATCTGGGTAAACAATGTGCCTCTTCGACCTTTTGTTTGTAAAACCCTGAATTTTTGTTAGACAGTAATAACAATCAGTAACATGGTCCTTCGGCTCCCTCCACACCATGGGAACAGCAAACAACGCCACATTCTTTCCACCACTGAATTAGTTTGCAGTAACATGTAGCACAACAGAAATGTGGTGCCCATTCTTTATCTTGGTTTCCTACCTCTACTCCAAAGTAATGTTTCTATGCTTTCTTTATGACTGAAGAAATTTTCTTCCTATTTCTGGCAAAAGTGAACTTCCCACAGATGTAGCAGAAGTTTTCCGGCTTATATCGACATCCACGATGACGTGGTTGGTTGGTTGGTTTTTGGGGGAAGGAAGTCGGCCGTGCCCTTTCAGAGGAACCATCCCGGCATTTGCCTGGAGCGATTTAGGGAAATCACGGAAAACCTAAATCAGGATGGCCGGACGCGGGATTGAACTGTCGTCCTCCCGAATGCGAGTCCACGATGACGTGGCATTTCTGCAAATTTAAAAATACCACTTTGGTAATACACCTGTATTAAATTAATAGTAGGGAACTAGAGGAACGCTGATGTGTAAAAACAAGCAGTCGTTTTACCTTCAGCACCAGGCTCAATCAGTTTACACACAGGAACTAAAAAATTCAACCGTGCTCGGAAATATGACACAGTTACTTGTCAGCAAAAAAAAAAAAAAAAAAAAAAAAAAAAAAAAAAAAAAAAAAAAAAAAAAAAAAAAAAAAACCACTCGTTAAGACTGACACAAATTGCGGCTAACACCACTGTTGTAAACTCGATGCAACTGCCCCTAGGAGGCGTGAAGCTTTACTGCCGAGGCTTTTTTTTTTTTTTGTGGGGTGTAAGGGCGCTCAACTACTGAGGTCATTAGCGCCCAGTCACTATTGTTAGAGCACATGGAATCTAGTAAAACTCAAGGGGAGGAGGGACACCAGAAAGACCTGACAAAGATGCAGATAAAATAAGTAAAAAGGTTTGATGTCTTTGGACAAGCCAGTCAAAGTTATAAAACGCAGAACACGAGCAGCTGCTCGAGCATCAACAGCTGAAATATCCGATAAAGTAGATGGCAGGGACAGGACAACACGAAATTGACTAAAACGGGGACACGACAATAAAACATGGCGCACTGTTAATGCCTGACCACAAGGGCACTGCGGGGCTGGGTCACCGGAGAGCAGGTAGCGGTGGCTAAACCGGCAATACCCAATCCGCAACCTGGTCAGAAGGACCTCCTCTCGCCGAGATGGTCGGGAGGAGGTTGTCCAAGCAGTTGGGAGCGGTTTTACTGCCCGGAGCTTGTTTCCTTGGAGGGATGACCAAGCATCCCACCACAACGACACAAGCCTCTTACATACATCCCCACGAACGTCAGATGACGGGACACAATGGGAGGCTGGCCGAGGCAGGAGGACTGCAGCCTTGGCTGCAGCATCCGCAGCCTCATTCCCAGGCACTCCTACATGTCCGGGAACCCACAGAAAGCTGAAAGGAGAACCATTATCAGCGAAAGAATGGAGGGACTGCTGTATCCGGTGAATCAAGGGATGGACCGGATAGGGAGCTCCAAGGCTCTGAAGAGCACTGAGTGAGTCAGAGCAGACTACATACGATGAATGGCGGTGGTGGCGGCGGGCATACTGAACGGCCTGATGGAGAGCAAAAAGCTCGGCCGTAAAGCTCGAACATTGGTCGAGGAGCCGGTATTTAAAGGTGGCGGCCCCAACGACAAAGGCACAGCCGACACCATCGTCAGTTTTGGAGCCATCGGTGTAAATAAAGGTGTGGCCGGCAAGTCGAGCACGAAGTTCGACAAACCGTGAGCAATACACTGCAGCCGGAGTACCCTCCTTCGGGAGTGAGCTGAGATCAAGATAAATATGAACCGGAGCCTGCAGCCAAGGTGGTGTCGGGCTCTCACCCTCTCTGAAGGTGGTAGGGAGGGCAAAATCCAATTGTCGAAGCAGGCGACGGAAGCGGACTCCGGGGGGCAGCAGGGCAGACACACACAGCCCATACTGACGGTCGAGAGAATCGGCGAAGAAGGACTGGTAAGAGGGGTGGTCGGGCATAGACAACAGCCGGCAGGCATACCGACACAGCAGTACGTCGCGCTGGTAGGTCAATGGTAATTCGGCAGCTTCAGCATAAAGACTCTCGACAGGACTAGTGTAGAAGGCTCCGGTCGCAAGACGTATCCCCCGATGGTGGATGGAGTTGAGCCGGCGTAAGAGGGATTGCCGAGCGGACGAGTAGACGAAGCTCCCATAATCCAGCTTCGATCGGACAATGGACCGATACAAGCGAAGCAGGACAGTGCGATCCGCTCCCCAAGATGAACCGCTAAGAACTCTGAGGACATTAAGGGAACGTGTACAATGGGCCGCCAAATAAGAGACATGTGGAGACCAACACAGTTTCCTGTCCAACGTGAGCCCTAGAAACTTAGTTGTTTCCACGAATGGGAGAACAACAGGACCGAGATGTAAGGATGGCGGAAGGAATGCTTTATATCGCCAAAAGTTGGTACAAACCGTCTTCTCTTCAGAGAACCGGAAGTCATTTGCCACGCTCCATGAGTAGAGGCTGTCTAGACAACGCTGAAGGCAGCGCTCCAGGAGGCACGTTCTCTGGGCACTGCAGTAGATCGCGAAGTCATCGACAAAGAGAGAGCCTGAGACATTAGGTGGAATACAATCCATAATTGGATTGATCGCGATGGCAAAAAGGGCTACGCTCAAGACGGAGCCCTGAGGCACTCCGTTCTCCTGGAGGAAGACGTCAGACAATACGGAACCCACACGTACCCTAAACTTTCGATCCGTTAAAAAGGAATCAATAAAAAGGGGCAGGCGACCGCGTAGGCCCCACCTGTGCATAGTGCGGAGGATACCTCCTCTCCAACAGGTATCATAAGCCTTCTCCAAGTCGAAGAACACGCCTACCGTTTGGCGCCTTCACAAAAAGTTGTTCATGATGAATGTCGACAACGTCACAAGGTGGTCAACAGCGGAGCGGCGGCGACGAAAGCCGCATTGGACATTAGTAAGTAGCCGTCGAGATCCAAGAATCCAGACTAACCGAGCATTAACCATGCGCTCCATCACCTTACAGACACAGCTTGTAAGAGAAATGGGGCGGTAACTAGAAGGAAGGTGTCTATCCTTCCCGGGTTTGGGTATAGGAACAACGACGGCGTCACGCCAACGCATGGGGACCTGACCTTCGGTCCAGACGCGATTGTAGGTACGAAGAAGGAAGCTTTTGCCCGCCGGAGAAAGTTGTGCCAGCATCTGAACGTGAATGGCATCTGGCCCCGGAGCAGAGGACCGGGACAGTGCAAGCGCACGTTCGAGTTCCCGCATAGTAAAGGGGGCATTATAAGTTTCCAGATTCAGCGAGTGGAAGGAAGGTCGCCGAGCCTCTTCTGCCTCTTTCCTGGGAAAGAAGGCAGGGTGGTAATGGGCGGAGCTTGAAACCTCCGCGAAAAAGCGGCCAAAGGCGTTGGAGACAGCCACAGGATCAACAAGGACCTCATGACCTGAGGTCAGGCCAGGTACCGAGGAGTGGGCCTTAATGCCCGACAGCCAGCGCAGGCCACTCCAAACGACGGAAGAGGGAGTAAAACTGTTAAAGGAGCTGGTAAAAGAGGCCCAACAAGCTTTTTTGCTGTCTTTGATGACTCTACGGCATTGCGCTCGGAGTCGTTTGTATTCAATACAATTCGCCAACGTAGGATGGCGGCGAAAGGTGCGTAAAGCACGTTGTCGAGCACGGATAGCGTCCCTACAAGCCTCGTTCCACCAGGGGACAGAAACGCCACGTGAAGAAGAGGTAGTACGAGGAATGGAACGTTCGGCAGCATTGATGATAACAGCCGTGAGGTATTCGACCTGACTGTCACAACTGAGAAAATCGTGGTCCGGAAAGGTCGCCAGGGAGGAGTAAAGTCCCCAGTCAGCTTTCGGTATGTTCCAGCGCGAAGGACGTGGGGATGTGGTGTGGTGCAGGAGACGAACGACACAGGGGAAGTGGTCGCTCGAATAGGTGTCAGAAAGGACATACTACTCGAACCGACGGGCAAGAGTGGTAGAACAGATCGAGATGTCCAAGTGGGAGTAGGTATGAGTAGAGTCCGAGAGGAAAGTCGGGGCGCCGGTATTGAGGCAGACAAGATTGAGATGGTTGAAGACATCCGCTAAGAGTGAGCCTCTTTGACAGGATGCAGGAGAGCCCCGAAGGGGATGATGGGCATTGAAGTCACCAAACAATAAAAACGGCGGGGGAAGCTGAACGATCAGGTGCATCATGTCAGCCCGACTAACAGCAGATGACGATGAAGTGTAGATGGTACAAACTGAAAAAGTAAAAGCAGAAAGAGTAATACGGACAGCTATTGCTTGGAGTGGGGTGGTCAATGGGATGGGATGGTAATAGACATCGTCCCAAACGAGCAACATGACCCCACCATGAGCTGGGATACCGTCCACAGGGGTGAGGTCATATCGCTCCGAGGTATAGTGGGTAAAGGCAATACGGTCAGTCGTGCGCAACTTGGTTTCCTGGAGACCAAGGACGAGCGGACAGTGCAGGCGGAGGAGCAGTTGTAATTCCTCCCGATGAGATCGAATACCTCTTATGTTCCAATGTAACAAGGCCATCGCTAGTCAAAAAGTTGGGGGAACGAGACGGGGGAAGAGCTGGTCACCTCGACGGCCGCGGAGGGCCAGGTTGTGAGGGAACAACGCTACAACTGGCGGGAGGCGGATCCGGTTCCATCAAGTCGTCGCCAACTGCGGCTGCTGTCCCTGGTTGTGTAGGAGGGGCAGCATCATTTGCCGACGAGAGGCCAGCTGAGCACCTGGCAGCAGAGCGTCCCGGCGAAACTGAGGACGGCCGGGAGCAGCGACTCACGGATGGAGCGTCAGACGGGGTGGAGAGGGGGATAGAGACTACTTCTTGGAGGCCTTTTTGGAAGGCCGAGGAGGCACAGGGATGGTGGGCTGGACCCGAAGAAGGTCCTCACGCGCGGGGTCCATTTGGTAACGCCGGACCTCGGACGCTGGGGTCCGGAACGTTTCCCCGATGGATGCCTGAGAAGAGGATCGCTTCTCAGGTGGCGGGGGGAGAGGAGGAGGAGGAAGGGTGGCCCCTGGGGCAGAGGGGGTGGGGGCCACGGGGGAGGAGGATTTGGAAGGGAGGGATTTGGGAGGCGGAGGCAGAGCCCCCTGATGGGCGGAGGAGGCGGAGGGGGGACGGGATAGGGGTGAGGATACCGCGGAAGGAGTGGACACAACTGAGGCAAACGAAGTGTGTCAACGGCACGGGATGGAGGCGGTCATACTTCTTCCTGGCCTCAGAATAAGAGAGCCGATCCAAAGTTTTGAGTTCTTGTATCTTCTTCTCCTTCTGATATGCGGGGCAGTCTGAGGATCTAGGCGAGTGGATGCCAGGACAATTAATGCACCGAGGTGGTGGGGTGCATGTATGTTCCTCACGAAGAGGACATCCACAGTCGCCACAAAGGGGCTCAGCCTCACACCGTGACGACATATGCCCAAAGCGCAAACACCGAAAACAGCGCATTGGAGGCGGGACGTAGGGTCGCACGTCGCACCGGTAGCACATCACCTTTACCTTCTCTGGGAGAACGTCCCCCTCGAAGGCGAGGATAAAGGCCCCGGTGTCGATGCGACGGTCTTTGGGGCCGTGCTGGACTCGCCGGACGAAATGCACGCCTCGGCGCTCCAGGTTGGCCCTGAGCTCCTCATCAGATTGTAGCAGGAGGTCACGATGAAAAATAACCCCCTGCGTCCTATTTAGTGCCAGATGCGGGACAATAGACACTGGGATGTCCCCTATGCGGTCGCACACCTGGAGCACCGCCGACTGTGTGGCGGAGGTGGTCTTGATAAGAACGGACCCTGAACGCATCTTGCTGAGAGCCTCGATTTCCCCGAAGATGTCCTCAATGTGCTGAACAAAGAACATGGGCTTGGAGGTGGCGAACGTCCCCCCATCGGTTCGAGAACAGACCAAATAGCGGGGGAAGTACTTCGCCCCAAGCCGGCGGGCCTGTCCCTCCTCCCAGGGAGTGGCCAAGGGGGAAAGGGCAGGAGAACCAGAACTAGAAACGGTACCTTTTCTTTTGAAAGACTCGGCCGCAGAGCGACCTGATACGTGTTGCCGTTTCATCTGCGAAACGTCCGCCCCGATACCACCCACTCCGACCAGGGGCTCTCCCCACGGGCGCCACCCAGCCTCAGCAAGGGCCACCTGGCAGGATGACCATTGCCGGGAGTCCTGATGCCCCAAGGAGACGGGCATCTACTCCTTGGCCGACGTGGGGAGGGTGCAGCTCAGGGATCGGCAGTACGATCCCTGTGTTGTCAGGGGGCTACAACCTAGACGGTACATGACGACCCCACCACAACGGGCTGGCTACCGTGCTGGATTTCTGGTGCCATGGAAAGTCCATCATGATCATAGGTGCTGATGGGGACGCATATGGGCATAACTTGTACAACCCATCAGGCGTTTAGGCCCAATTTGAGGAATAATGGGTATTGGTACAACGCCGGTACAATGCTGAGTGCCAAGGTCTTAGTGCACTTAGGACCAGTGATACACCACGTAAGATGTCCTTCCCCAAAAGGCTCGTACTTCTGTAGAATTTTGAAAAATGGAGGTCAAACCCCAAGGGGGACCATCACATGGAAGGCCGAAATGGTTGAAACTCCTTTTAGTCGCCTCTTACGACAGGCAGGAATACCTCGGGCTTATTCTTACCCCAGACCCGCAGGGGGGGACTGCCGAGGCAGCGACCGGCTGTCGCCGTTCGAGTTAATGAGATGTTTCAGGTGGTCTTAATGACATAGGTGTGGCAGCGGTAACCTAATGATGTCTGATTCTTCCCACCTGCTGTTGCACAAGAAATTATCACGTTCTATCACTACTGGATGCGGCAACATAACCGTATTTCTGTATAACGTCTCTGTGTTTGCCATGAATTGTGAATATACATATATATACGTATTACATAAAAAGTATCCCTGACAACGATATTTTGTTTACATATTTGAATTTCCCACAGTAAAATGGTCTAGAAGCACATACTTTAATATCAGAAATAGATCCCATGTCGAACAGTGTTTTCTAACCTACCTGCCCAATTAGGGGATCTGACATTCCACACTCCGATCCGTAGAATGCCAGTTTTCTTTCTCCTGATAACGACTTCCTTCTGAGTAGTCCCCGCCCGGAGATCCAAATGGGGGACTATTTTACCTCCGGAATATTTTACCCAAGAGGACGCCATCATCATTTAATCATACAGTAAAGCTGCATGCCCTCGGGAAAAATTACGGCCGTAGTTTCCCCTTGCTTTTAGCCGTTCACAGTACCAAAACAGCAAGGCCGTTTTGGTTAGTGTTACAGGGCCAGATCAGTCAATCATCCTAACTGTTGCCCCTGCAACTACTGAAAAGGCTGCTGCCTCTCTTCAGGAACCACACGTTTGTCTGGCCTCTCAACAGATACCCCTCCGTTGTGGTTGCACCACAGTATGGCTATCTGTATTGTTGAGCCACGCAAGCCTCCCCACCAACAACAATGTCCATGGTTCATGGGGTGTCATATTGGTTATATGTGCAAATCTTGTTTTTATGGCGAACTTCATTTTAGCTATATAGGTCAAGTCACAGATACTAGATTTGTCTAGTTGTGTTTGATTTTGTGGAATTGTGGATTCTGTTCGAGCTATATGGGTCACATGAAGTTTCCCGTGCCAACTATGGCAGGTTATGGACCTATGGGGGGGGGGGGGGGGGGCACAGTACCAGACTTCATTCAAGCTACATAAGTCAAGTGAAATTTCTAGTACAAGTTTTTTCTTATTGCTGAGGAATGGTTTTGCTTGATTCTTACATTACTATTTTTTTTTATGTGTCTTTGTTATAAGGATTATCATAGGTTTAATTTGTCCCAACTTAAAACTTCCTAATGCCCACAGTTCTTCCATTAGTGTAGTGTTATTTCCAGAATTAAATATTTGTCATATTATTTGTGTTTGTTAAAATGTAGAAGAAGTGTCTACATGGTCACCATATTTTATAGGGTCAGTCAAATTAAAACAAGACGGATGGAAAAAGGAAGTAAACTTTATTTCAGAAGCAATTGTCGTAACTGTCTATACATTTATCCCACTGAGACAAGATAGTCACTGCCTCCATAGAAAAATGTGTGTGTGAGGAGGAGGGAGGAGGAGGATATTGGTGTTTAACGCCCCGTCGACAACGAGGTCATTAGAGACGGAGCACAAGCTCGGATTAGGGAAGGATGATGAAGTCTGCCGTGCCCTTTCAAAGGAACCATCCCGGCATTTGCCTGGAGTGATCGAGGGAAATCACGGAAAACCTAAATCAGGATGGCCGGACGCGGGATTGAACCGTCGTCCTCCCGAATGCGAGTCCAGTGTCCTACCACTGCGCCACCTCGATCGGTAAAATGTGTGTGTATGTGTGTGTGTGGGGGGGGGGGCACTTGTTGCTCTGGCTGTTTTGATTATGACTCAGAAGTTTCACTGGGAAGCCCTTACACAGTGCCCATCCAGTTTCTGATATAGAAGAGTGTTCGATACGAGTTATCAGCTTTGACCAGCAACATAAGAAACATGCAACAAATGCCGTAAACAATATGCTGACTATTACATGATATTATTGGTGATTTTTTTCAAGTGGGCTAAGGTACATATCAGTCTGTCACCATAACGAGGTTCTTTTATTATCACATTCATTGGCTTCAGGCTTCAACTCACAACCAAACTTACTTTCCAACATAACCTACACCTCGGGTGAAGCTACAGGTTAACCCCTTCACCCCGCCCTCCCCAAATTTGTTAGTTTCGCCAACTAACAACAAAATTGAATATATGTACCAAATGGTTATGCAACATAAGCCATTAACATTACATCACAGGCCAAAGCTGACAACGCATCATACATTCCTCTTGACCCGCCAATCTCTCCCCATATGATTTCCATACCTTTGGAATGCTAAGACAATCGTGACTGTATTTGCTTTGGATGAAGAGTTGCATGCCTGACTACAACCAACCACAGTTACACGTCCCCTGAAGTTACATGTTCCCATGAAGGCAATGACCCTCTTCTATCAGCAGGATTACCGTATTAACAGTCATATGGTGTTTACTTTTTTCATGTCTGCTTTTCATTTGAATGTCCCTTACATAAGCTTGAAATAGGGGTGCCATCTTAACGCCACATGTCAAAGCGGACGGGTGATAATGTAATCTTCATTTTATGTATACCTAGCAAAGTACAACCAGTCAACCCACAAGTGTTCAAGAGGAATATTCAATAGAAGTCATGGTACTTGGCCAGTGACAATGTTAATGGTTGCCGTTATGTCACCTTTTGGTGCATGTATTCAGTTTTATTGTTGGCTGCCAGAATGCTAACGGGGAAAAACTTGTTGTGGTGACACATTGGTCTGCAGGTACAGGTTAGGTTGGAAGCTAACAGTTTGGTTGTGAATCGGCAGAGTCAACAAATGTGCCTTAAAGAAACCTGGTTGGAGATTGTTACAGCATTTACCACAGGTTCGTGTTCCAACAGAAACAAACATTACTGCAAAAGAGTGGAAATGTTTCAAGTACAGACTTCATTTTTTGAAACACTGAATGTTTAAAATATTTAGTTGCAGTAAGTGTATAATTTAACGCTGTTAATGTCTACGTGATTCGAGTCACAGCATAAACACACATTGCAGGGTCTCAAGAACAACAAACAATTTGTGCATCTTTTACATGCAACATATGTTATGTAATTGGTCTCTGCGACAAATGCTTTAGATGTAGCATCATTTCTGTTGCTTAACAATATGTTGTTGGTTATTGTGGATAGTAGCTTTGATAGTGTTGTAAACTAAACCTATACATGTCTACAGGTAATTACAAGTACTGAAGACCATGTACAGTTAGTCTTTCACTGTTTTTAATAGCAGTTGTGGTGACAGACTGAGTCACTAATCCCTTTATTTCTCCTAAGGGGGTGGGATATAAGTGTGCCTTCCCCATAAATACAGTTAATACAAGCCAAGTTGAATGTAATTTTGTTGAGCATTAAATGCGCTATGCCCATGTGACTAAGGTAGTACTGTACGTCAATGAGAGTCAAAAGTAAAAAGGGTTTTGACTGAACATTTAAATAGATCTTAAGAAACGTGTTTCTATCGAATGATAGAAATTACTTCAGTAAATAATGGGGAAGAAAGTTTACATGTATACAAATTGCACGCAACGTTACCAATCTTTTGAAAATAGGTCAGAATTAGCTTGCAAAAAGGTTGGTGAAATGATTTATGAAACCCGGTATGCATATGTGATTTCAATATCCGTTAGCCCATCCGTCCATACTTAGATTTTCTGTTATTCTCCTAAATTGATTACAATGAATACCGGTAAAGTTGCAGCTACGTGCTATTCCAGCCTCATCTTTGTTTAGCAAAGTTTCTGTACATCCTTAATGACCTCGCCGTATAGGAAAATTATATTGTAAATTAGGATACTTACTTTGAAGCACCAAAGGCACTCCCCATGTGCTATTCGGTAACTATATGTCTTTATTCCTTGTCAGCCTTGTGTTTAAAAGACGATGTGCATCGTAAATTTAAAATACAAGACGACTAAAGAAAGTCGTCAATAAGAAATAAGCAGACTGCAACGTTGTAATTTGACGACTTCTGCAAAACACACCACCTGATCCTCCAAATCTGTCACTATCAGCATATTTTTAATTTCGATATCACTAAAAAACAATGACACTAGGTCCTGGTTCCTGCATTTTAGCTCTACACATGTAAATCATTTTACCGAGAGAAAGTCTTACAGTACATTCATCCAGGAACTAAAGCACTGTCAGTGCAACTGTAACAACATTACCTAAGTCATCTACGGGAAGGAAAGCGACACGATTGCTCAACACAACACACGAAATTCATCATTTGTTTTGTCACAACAGTACGAATGACTAAAAAGGCACAGTATACATAACTCACCTCCTTCCGTCCCCTTGACAGCTTCACACCCAAATACGCCGACAACTAAACAGCAGCGCAGCTGATGAGCAGAGATAAAAACGCTGGGCAATAACCAAAGATATTACACATGAAATCGACAAACAAAAGCATTCTGATGCCAAGGCCGCATGTGGCATACTCGGTAGTCGGTACTTTTTTGTAGGATGGAAGGAACCAGACTGCTATGGTCATCAGTCCAACTCGGTACTTTCAGAGGATGATGTTTGGTTTGTTCGGCGCTAAACTGCGCGGTCAATAGCGTTCTTACACATTCCCGATCTATACACAGTCCAATCTAGCCACTTTCATGGATGATGAGGTCAACTAACTGCCCAGTCCCCGGGCAGAGAAAATACCCAACCCAGCTGGGAATCAAACTCGGGGCCCACTGATCTAGAAGTAGCAATGCTAGCCACAAGACCACGAAATGCGGACATACTTTCACAGACGAAAATAGTAATATTATTGGCTACTGTACTTATATTCTGCAGACCACAAGCTTGAAATTACGAATTTAATTTCCAAAGTATTCATTCTTTTTCCACAAACGCGTCCGGTGGTAGGGTTCACTCATCTACATCTACATGACTACTCTGCAATTCACATTTAAGTGCTTGGCAGAGGGTTCGTCGAACCACAATCATACTATCTCTCTACCATTCCACTCCCGAACAGCGCGCGGGAAAAACGAACACCTAAACCTTCCTGTTCGAGCTCTGATCTCTCTTATTTTATTTTGATGATCATTCCTACCTATGTAGGTTGGGCTCAACAAAATATTTTCGCATTCGGAAGAGAAAGTTGATGACTGGAATTTCGTAAATAGATCTCGCCGCGACGAAAAACGTCTTTGCTGTAATGACTTCCATTCCAATTCGCGTATCATATCTGCCACACTCTCTCCCCTACTACGTGATAATGCAAAACGAGCTGCCCTTTTTTGCACCCTTTCGATTTCCTCCGTCAATCCCACCTGGTAAGGATCCCACACCGCGCAGCAATATTCTAACAGGACGAACGAGTGTAGTGTAAGCTGTCTCTTTAGTGGACTTGTTGCATCTTCTAAGTGTCCTGCCAATGAAACGCAACCTTTGGCTCGCCTTCCCCACACTATTATCTATGTGGTCTTTCCAACTGAAGTTGTTCGTAATTTTTACACCCAGGTACTTAGCTGAATTGACAGCCTTGAGAATTGTACTATTTATCGAGTAATCGAATTCCAACGGATTTCTTTTGGAACTCATGTGGATCACCTCACACTTTTCGTTATTTAGTGTGAACTGCCATCTGCCACACCATACAGCAATCTTTTCTAAATCGCATTGCAACTGATACTGGTCTTCAGATGACCTTACTAGACAGTAAATTACAGCATCATCTGCGAACAACCTAAGAGAACTGCTCAGATTGTCATCCAGATCATTTATATAGATCAGGAACAGCAGAGGTCCCAGGACACTTCCCTGGGGAACACCTGATATCACTTCAGTTTTATGAATGGATGAAATGCATACAAGAGTAAAGAACATACAAAAGCATTTCAAATGAAATGATCGCATTCCAGTACTGGCCCAGAGATGTCATCTGTGGTTTTTTGGCCACCTGGTGCACGTCTTTCTACTTGACGCCACTTCGGTGAGGTGTGTATAAATGAAGAGGAGGTAATATGACTAACACAATGCAGACATCCAGTCCACAAGCGAAGAAAGTCCCCAACTGGACCAGGAATGAAATGGTCGTATGACATTGATGACTGAGACCCCCACTGGGGATCTTATCAGGGACCCATGGCCTAGAGGCAGCGATGCTAATCGCTGGATCACAAACTGAGGACACAAAAACATTACGTATTGTATTGAAAATCTTAACAGAACAACAACGCCTTGAATTGCCTCAATATTGTTTTGGTAAACAAGAGAATGTTTACGAATGACATAAAACCATTATGAAAGTCAAAAATTACCAATCTGAGTGACTGCAGGATACAGTAGGATATCAAAAAATTCTCAAAAACAGAAGCAGTTCTTTATACTTCACTCAGACATTCTAATAAACCTCAGGACAGAAGTATGTTACTACAAGATCACAAAAATTTTGTAAAGAAAAATTTATTCTGCAGTAGTGGATGAGAAAATACACATTTGTTGGTAAAAAAAGAACTTTATTGTGTGCCAAACATATTAGCTTATATATATATATATATATATATATATATATATATATATATATATATATATATGCAGGAAAAGGACGTTAAGGAGTGGCAATCTGGAAACACTGTAACAACACATATGGTAACTATCTCTGACAGCACAACTTAATTGTGCTACACAGTTGGCGCAGTGGATAAAGTTTTGGGTTAGCATGCAAGAGGCGAGGGTTCAAGCATGGAGGGGGCGCATTTTTTTTTTCATTTGCTAATTTCATTCTGACATTTCATACTGCAATATACACTATTTCTTATGTCAGATGCACCATACATTTACAACATTTTGTAACACTGAACACAACAAATACATGCTTAGACAAATAAGGAACAGACAGTTGAAACAATTAATGGGACCATAGTGATAACACATACAAATAGTAACCGAGATTGGACATTACTTGCAAAGCACGTTGCTAGTCCTAATGGTAACGTAAGGTTCTAACGAAATGTAATGGACCTGAACGAAGAAAGAATAATAGTTGGTGCTAATCTATATGACCATTAGTGGACGGTACAAAGAAAGCAGGTTTCGTTTCTATTAGAGGAAGTGGTGCAAATAAATTCGAAACGGCATCTTTCAAAACTGACCAATGTTCCATATCTATGATTGTCATACACTCCTGGAAATTGAAATAAGAACACCGTGAATTCATTGTCCCAGGAAGGGGAAACTTTATTGACACATTCCTGGGGTCAGATACATCACATGATCACACTGACAGAACCACAGGCACATAGACACAGGCAACAGAGCATGCACAATGTCGGCACTAGTACAGTGTATATCCACCTTTCGCAGCAATGCAGGCTGCTATTCTCCCATGGAGACGATCGTAGAGATGCTGGATGTAGTCCTGTGGAACGGCTTGCCATGCCATTTCCACCTGGCGCCTCAGTTGGACCAGCGTTTGTGCTGGACGTGCAGACCGCGTGCGACGACACTTCATCCAGTCCCAAACATGCTCCATGGGGGACAGATCCGGAGATCTTGCTGGCCAGGGTAGTTGACTTACACCTTCTAGAGCACGTTGGGTGGCACGGGATACATGCGGACGTGCATTGTCCTGTTGGAACAGCAAGTTCCTTTGCCGGTCTAGGAATGGTAGAACGATGGGTTCGATGACGGTTTGGATGTACCGTGCACTATTCAGTGTACCCTCGACGATCACCAGTGGTGTACGGCCAGTGTAGGAGATCGCTCCCCACACCATGATGCCGGGTGTTGGCCCTGTGTGCCTCGGTCGTATGCAGTCCTGATTGTGGCGCTCACCTGCACGGCGCCAAACACGCATACGACCATCATTGGCACCAAGGCAGAAGCGACTCTCATCGCTGAAGACGACACGTCTCCATTCGTCCCTCCATTCACGCCTGTCGCGACACCACTGGAGGCGGGCTGCACGATGTTGGGGCGTGAGCGGAAGACGGCCTAACGGTGTGCGGGACCGTAGCCCAGCTTCATGGAGACGGTTGCGAATGGTCCTCGCCGATACCCCAGGAGCAACAGTGTCCCTAATTTGCTGGGAAGTGGCGGTGCGGTCCCCTACGGCACTGCGTAGGATCCTACGGTCTTGGCGTGCATCCGTGCGTCGCTGCGGTCCGGTCCCAGGTCGACGGGCACGTGCACCTTCCGCCGACCACTGGCGACAACATCGATGTACTGTGGAGACCTCACGCCCCACGTGTTGAGCAATTCGGCGGTACGTCCACCCGGCCTCCCGCATGCCCACTATACGCCCTCGCTCAAAGTCCGTCAACTGCACATACGGTTCACGTCCACGCTGTCGCGGCATGCTACCAGTGTTAAAGACTGCGAAGGAGCTCCGTATGCCACGGCAAACTGGCTGACACTGACGGCGGCGGTGCACAAATGCTGCGCAGCTAGCGCCATCCGACGGCCAACACCGCGGTTCCTGGTGTGTCCGCTGTGCCGTGCGTGTGATCATTGCTTGTACAGCCCTCTCGCAGTGTCCGGAGCAAGTATGGTGGGTCTGACACACCGGTGTCAATGTGTTATTTTTTCCATTTCCAGGAGTGTAGTAACTCCTTTGATGTGCAAATACATTAGGTCGAATAAAGTCTTTAGTTAATATAACTTCCTGCTTTTTTACATGTCTATGTTCACACTTTCAACAGCTCACAAAAGGGATGTGGGAATACATGTACCACCATAGTTCTAATAGCTCAAAAAGGAGCTGTGGTGATATGTGTACCACCACTGTTTTTGATCCTAAATCACTTAAATCACAAAACTAAATTTGTAAAAAAATTAGTTGATATCAATTCTAATAGGACAGCAAACAAAATTCTTTCCATTCAGAAGTGTTAAAGGACACAGAAAATTTTAAGAGTATTACAATTTATACCAGATCCAATCACCTGAGATTTTTTAAACAGTGGTGGTGTGGGAAATTTACTTTTTCTAGTAGATAACTAGAACTTCCCTGTTCGCTCATTTCCAAGTATGAACTTGACGTAGACTTGTCTTTAAAAATGTGCTGAATAAATAAATTTTTAGTTATCAGTTACCTGCTGCTGGTTTTGGTAAACAGTAAAATGCTATGGATGTAGAACAGTTAACTGAATGAACTGAGACTACTCCTTTGTGCAAGTAGTAAAACCACCTAGTATGTCCACCAAACAATGTTAACAGCACTATTTTAAAGTTTTGATTTTACACTATATATGTTCTATGTCCCCCCCATGAACCATAGACCTTGCCGTTGGCGGGGAGGTTTGCGTGCCTCAGCGATACAGATAGCCGTACCGTAGGTGCAACCACAACGGAGGGGTATCTGTTGAGAGGCGAGACAAACGTGTGGTTCCTGAAGAGGGGCAGCAGCCTTTCAGTAGTTGCAGGGGCAACAGTCTGGATGATTGACTGATCTAGCCTTGTAACACTAACCAAAATGGCCTTGCTGTGCTGGTACTGCGAACGGCTGAAAGCAAGGGGAAACTACGGCCGTAATTTTTCCCGAGGGCATGCAGCTTTACTGTATAGATAAATGATGATGGTGTCCTCTTGGGTAAAATATTCCGGAGGTAAAATAGTCCCCCATTCGGATCTCCGGGCGGGGACTACTCAGGAGGACGTCGTTATCAGGAGAAATAAAACTGGCGTTCTACGGATCGGAGTGTGAAATGTCAGATCCTTAATCGGGCAGGTAGGTTAGAAAATTTAAAAAGGGAAATGGATAGGTTAAAGTTGGATATAGTGGGAATTAGTGAAGTTGGGTGGCAGGAGGAACAAGACTTTTGGTCAGGTGAATACAGGGTTACAAGTGCAAAATCAAATAGGGGTAATGCAGGAGTACGTTTAAAAATGAATAAAACAATAGGAATGCGGGTAAGCTACTACAAACAGCACAGCAAACACATTGTTGTGGCCAAGATAGATATGAAGCCCATGCCTATGACAGTAGTACAAGTTTATATGCCAACTAGCTCTGCAGATGACGAAGAAATTGAAGAAATGTATGATGAGATAAAAGAAATTATTCAGATAGTGAAGGGAGATGAAAATTTAAGTCATGCGTGACTGGAAGTTGATAGTAGGAAAAGGAAGAGAAGGAAACATAGTAGACGAATATGGATTGGGGGTAAGAAATGAGAGGAAGCCGCCTGGTGGAATTTAGCACACAGCACAACTTAATCATAGCTAACACTGTTCAAGAATCATAAAAGAAGGTTGTATACATGGAAGAAGCCTGGAGATACTGACAGGTTTCGGATAGATTCTATAATGGTAAGACAGAGATTTAGGAACCAGGTTTTAAATTGTAAGACATTTCCAAGGGCAGATGTGGACTCTGACCACAATCTATTGGTTATGAACTGTAGATTAAAATTGAAGAAACTGCAAAAAGGTGGGAATTTAAGGAGATGGGACCTGGATAAACTGAATAAACCAGAGGTTATACAGAGTTTCAGGGAGAGCATAAGGGAACAATCGACAATAATGGGGGAAAGAAATACAGTAGAAGAATGGGTAGCTCTGAGGGATGAAGTAGTGAAGGCAGCAGACGATCAAGTAGGTAAAAAGGCGAGGGCTAATAGAAATCCTTGGGTAACAGAAGAAATATTGAATTTATTTGCCGAAAGGAGAAATACAAAAATGCAGTAAGTGAAGCAGGCAAAAAGGAATACAAACATCTCAAAAATGAGATCGACAGGAAGTGCAAAATGCCTAATCAGGCATGGCTAGAGGACAAATGTAAGGATGTAGAGGCTTACCTCACTAGGGGTAAGATAGATACTGCCTACAGGAAAATTAAAGACACCTTTGGAGAGAAGAGAACCACTTGTATGAATATCAAGAGCTCAGATGGAAACCCAGTTCTAAGCAAAGAAGGGAAAGCAGAAAGGTGGAAGGAGTATATAGAGGGTAATACAAGGGCGATGTACTTGAGGACAATATGGAAATGGAAGAGGATGTAGATGAAATGGGAGATATGATACTGTGTGAAGAGTTTGACAGAGCACTGAAAGACCTAAGTCGAAACAAGGCCCCGCTAGTAGACAAAATTCCATTAGAACTACTGACAGCCTTGGGAGAGCCAGTCCTGACAAAACTCTACCATCTGGTGAGCAAAATGTATGAGGCAGGCGAAATACCCTCAGACTTCAAGAAGAATATAATAATTCCAATCCCAAAGAAAGCAGGTGTTGACAGATGTGAAAATTACCAAACTATCAGTTTAATAAGTCACAGCTGCAAAATACGTATGCGAATTCTTTACAGACGAATGGAAAAACTGGTAGAAGCCGATCTCGGGGAAGATCAGTTTGGATTCCGTAGAAATACGGGAACACGTGAGGCAATACTGACCCTACGATTTATTTTAGATGCTAGATTAAGAAAAGGCAAACATACATTTCTAGCATTTGTAGACTTAGAGAAAGCTTTTGACAATGTTGATTGGAATACTCTCTTTCAAATTCTAAAGGTGGCAGAGGTAAAATATAGGGAGCGGTAGGCTATTTACAATTTGTACAGAAACCAGATGGCAGTTATAAATGTCGAGGGACATGAAAGGGAAGCAGTGGTTGGGAAGGGAGTGAGACAGGGTTGTAGCCTATCCCCGATGTTATTCTATCTGTATATTGAGTAAGCAGTAAAGCAAACAAAAGAAAATTTCGGAGTAGGTGTTAAAATCCATGGAGAAGAAATAAAAACCTTGAGGTTCGCAGATCACATTGTAATTCTGTCAGAGACAGCAAAGGACTTGGAAGAGCAGTTGAATGGAATGGACAGTGTCTTGAAAGGAGGGTATAAAATGAACATCAACTAAAGCAAAATGAGGATAATGGAATGTAGTCGAATTAAATCGGGTGATACTGAGGGAATAAGATTAGGGAATGAGACACTTAAAGGAGTAAAGGAGTTTTGCTATTTGGGGAGCAAAATAACTGATGATGGTTGGAGTAGAGAGGATATAAAATGTAGACTGGCAATGGCAAGGAAAGTGTTTCTGAAGAAGAGAAACTTTTTAACATCGAGTATTGATTTAAGCGTCAGAAAGTAGTTTCTGAAAGTATTTGTATGGAGTGTAGCCATGTATGGAAGTGAAACATGGACGATAAATAGTTTATACAAGAAGAGAACAGAAGCTTTCGAAATGTGGTGCTACAGAAGAATGCTGAATATTAGATGGGTAGATCACATAACTAATGAGGAGGTATTGAATAGAATTGGGGAGAAGAGGAGCTTGTGGCACAACTTGACTAGAAGAAGGGATCGGTTGGTAGGACATGTTCTGAGACATCGAGGGATCACCAATTTAGTATTGGAGGGCAGCGTGGAAGGTAAAAATCGTAGAGGGAGACCAAGAGATGAATACACTAAGCAGATTCAGAAGGATGTAGGCTGCAGTAGGTACTGGGAGATGAAGAAGCTTGCACAGGATAGATTAGGATGGAGAGCTGCATCAAACCAGTCTCAGGACTGAAGACAACAACAACATGGTCTATGTGTGAATTTATGTGCATGACGTACAAAGAAATTTATCTTTTAGTTGGGTGTACATATCTTTGCCCAGAACTGTTTATCTGTTTTTGTTTTGTATGGTGTTTAGTTTGACTGTTTCATCACATTAAGAAAAATTCTTAGTTATATTTTTATTATTTTCCATTGGACTAAAGTGTTTGTTGTAAGACTCTCTATGATGTTTGTGGCTTCAGGATAAACTGGAGAATCTTTCAAATTACTCAATAGTGAAGTGATAAAAATTGTTCTTAGATGCTTGATAGTAAATGGAGCTTGAGCTGATAATTACTTGAGACTTTAACATGTATAACACTGTGGGGTGTCAATTCATAATACAGAAGTTAACACATTGTAAAGCAACAAATTTGATTGTTAGTTGGTTTTTTTGTGTGACCCTTATGAAGTAAATAACAGGCACAACTGTGAAATATCTGCTGTGCAGAATAAAATAAAACTGATAAGACACCTAATGTGCTGTTACTAATTTACACATTTTCAGTTCCATTTGAAATAATTTTCTGAAATTTCTATTGAGATAAAGTACGTCAGGGTTGTTACCCATCTGTGTAGTGAAGAGATAATTAGCCAATCACAGTTCATATTCCAGGACCATTCCACTGAGTGCCCAACAATACTTTAAATGATAAAATATTATCAGTTGTCATCTTCTGTGATTTATCAAAGGAATTTGATTGTGTCAGTCAATATTATGTTGATGTTTTTATGGAATATGTAGTTCAGCACATTTTTTTAAGGAAAATTTCAGAAATTTATCAGAGGCTGTTAGATAGTACACCATCTGCACGAGGAGAAATGACAATGGGAGTCTAATGTTGTTTGATTTCAGGCTCACTATTATTCCTGTTCCTTGTTAATGCTGTACAAAATATTATGTTATGCCATTATATTTGAATCAGGAGGCAGAATTGGTTAAGTTTGCAGATTATACAAACATTCTCTTGAATGAAAGAAAATTGTGTATGATCCTATTGTGAAAGTAACAGACTGGTTTTACATAAATGGTCTAATTTTAAATTGTAAAAAAGCACAGCTCATCCAGTTTTGTAGTGCTAGTACACTCCTGGAAATTGAAATAAGAACACCGTGAATTCATTGTCCCAGGAAGGGGAAACTTTATTGACACATTCCTGGGGTCAGATACATCACATGATCACACTGACAGAACCACACGCACATAGACACAGGCAACAGAGCATGCACAATGTCGGCACTAGTACAGTGTATATCCACCTTTCGCAGCAATGCAGGCTGCTATTCTCCCATGGAGACGATCGTAGAGATGCTGGATGTAGTCCTGTGGAATGGCTTGCCATGCCATTTCCACCTGGCGCCTCAGTTGGACCAGCGTTTGTGCTGGACGTGCAGACCGCGTGCGACGACACTTCATCCAGTCCCAAACATGCTCCATGGGGGACAGATCCGGAGATCTTGCTGGCCAGGGTAGTTGACTTACACCTTCTAGAGCACGTTGGGTGGCACGGGATACATGCGGACGTGCATTGTCCTGTTGGAACAGCAAGTTCCTTTGCCGGTCTAGGAATGGTAGAACGATGGGTTCGATGACGGTTTGGATGTACCGTGCACTATTCAGTGTACCCTCGACGATCACCAGTGGTGTACGGCCAGTGTAGGAGATCGCTCCCCACACCATGATGCCGGGTGTTGGCCCTGTGTGCCTCGGTCGTATGCAGTCCTGATTGTGGCGCTCACCTGCACGGCGCCAAACACGCATACGACCATCATTGGCACCAAGGCAGAAGCGACTCTCATCGCTGAAGACGACACGTCTCCATTCGTCCCTCCATTCACGCCTGTCGCGACACCACTGGAGGCGGGCTGCACGATGTTGGGGCGTGAGCGGAAGACGGCCTAACGGTGTGTGGGACCGTAGCCCAGCTTCATGGAGACGGTTGCGAATGGTCCTCGCCGATACCCCAGGAGCAACAGTGTCCCTAATTTGCTGGGAAGTGGCGGTGCGGTCCCCTACGGCACTGCGTAGGATCCTACGGTCTTGGCGTGCATCCGTGCGTCGCTGCGGTCCGGTCCCAGGTCGACGGGCACGTGCACCTTCCGCCGACCACTGGCGACAACATCGATGTACTGTGGAGACCTCACGCCCCACGTGTTGAGCAATTCGGCGGTACGTCCACCCGGCCTCCCGCATGCCCACTATACGCCCTCGCTCAAAGTCCGTCAACTGCACATACGGTTCACGTCCACGCTGTCGCGGCATGCTACCAGTGTTAAAGACTGCGATGGAGCTCCATATGCCACGGCAAACCGGCTGACACTGACGGCGGCGGTGCACAAATGCTGCGCAGCTAGCGCCATTCGACGGCCAACACCGCGGTTCCTGGTGTGTCTGCTGTGCCGTGCGTGTGATCATTGCTTGTACAGCCCTCTCGCAGTGTCCGGAGCAAGTATGGTGGGTCTGACACACCGGTGTCAATGTGTTCTTTTTTCCATTTCCAGGAGTGTATGTAAGTGCAAATGTTTTCCAGAGGACCTGCTGCAATCGCTGTTGACGATTAAGATGCTAGATACTGTACCACTTGGATTACATTTACCAAATAAAAAACATATTCTTGAAGCCAGGATCGAACCCTCGACCTCCTGCATGCTAACCCAAAAATCTTTTCACTGCACCAACTGTACAGCTGAACTGCAACCATTAAAAGAACTAGTTACATTACTTGTGGTTACAGTCTTGCTAGATTGCCACTCTTGAATGTCCTTTTTGTGCCGGATCTGCTCGCCGGAAGAAATTTTGTGACAGAAATTTTTTTTATCAGTGGCATGTGAGGAGTCACGCTGCAGAGCCCAAATGCCCGAATTTCGCTTCACGCTGTGTAATAAATCCATGTCATACAAATAAATTATATATATACACACACACACACACACACACACACACACACACATATATATATATATATATATATATATATATATATATATATATATATATATATATATGGATTTATTTATCAAATATTATACAGCAAGTCAATGATAATGAAGACAGTATAACATGACAATGTCCGATTCACCTTTGTTGCGGCTACATGGAAAAAACTGTTGAAAATAATGCTGATTAACAATATTTATGAATGCTAGACTAAATAGGTGTGTCAAGAATTATTCTGCAGACCTTAGCAATATGCAAACCAAGAACATTCATTATCACAATGTTTTATTCACTTGTGTTTGTGTATCTACATTTTATCCTTTGTGCATTTGTCATATGATATAATATTACTTTTTCATTAATATATCGTATATTGGCGGCTTACAGAGACTGTGCCTGTAACAGTAGTCCCATAACTATACATGTCTGTGTAAGATTATTTATCATATAATAATCGATGTGAATTTTCTCTCCATTTAAAGAGTAAAATGAGAAGTGGAGTAAAATAAAGAAAACAATGAATGAAAGAAGAGAAGTGACAGGAAACAAGGATTTAGCAAAAGTGTAATATATAGAATATTTGAAATGACAAATTAATACCACACGGTCATTTGAGATGAGATAATGGGTTATTGATTCGCCTCTTGTTAGTCAAATGATAAGCAGTTAGATTCAACTTCTTCTATGCAGTTTTTCTTTTTGCAGCTATCATTAGAGTAGTATTCTGTGTTAGTAGTCTTGTGCTATATGAAACATTGTAATAAAGAGTAGCAGCCATCTCGTTGTTGTTGTTGTTGTTGTTGTTGTTGTTGTTGTGGTCTTCAGTCCTGAGACTGGTTTGATGCAGCTCTCCATGCTACTCTATCCTGTGCAAGCTTCTTCATCTCCCAGTACCTACTGCAGCCTACATCCTTCTGAATCTGCTTAGTGTATTCATCTCTTGGTCTCTCCCTACGATTTTTACCCTCCACACTGCCCTCCAATACTAAATTGGTGATCCCTTGATGCCTCAGAACATGTCCTACCAACCGATCCCTTCTTCTGGTCAAGTTGAGCCACAAACTCCTCTTCTCCCCAATCCTATTCAGTACCTCCTCATTAGTTTTGTGATCTACCCATCTAATCTTCAGCATTCTTCTGTAGCACCACATTTCGAAAGCTTCTATTCTCTTCCTGTCCAAACTATTTACCGTCCATGTTTCACTTCCATACATGGCTCCACTCCATACAAATACTTTCAGAAATGACTTCCTGACACTTACATCTATACTCGATGTTAACAAATTTCTCTTCTTCAGAAACGCTTTCCTTGCCATTGCCAGTCTACATTTTATATCCTCTCTACTTCGACCATCATCAGTTATTTTGCTCCCCAAATAGCAAAACTCCTTTACTACTTTAAGTGTCTCATTTCCTAATCTAATACCCTCAACATCACCTGACTTAATTCGACTACATTCCATTATCCTCGTTTTGCTTTTGTTGATGTTCATCTTAAATCCTCCCTTCAAGACACCAGCCATTCCGTTCAACTGCTCTTCCAAGTCCTTTGCTGTCTCTGACAGAATTACAATGTCATCGGCGAACCTAAAAGTTTTTATTTCTTCTCCATGGATTTTAATACCTACTCCGAATTTTTCTTTTGTTTCCTTTACTGCTTGCTCAATATACAGATTGAATAACATCGAGGAGAGGCTACAACCCTGTCTTACTCCCTTCCCAACCACTGCTTCCCTTTCATGTCCCTCGACTCTTATAACTGCCATCTGGTTTCTGTACAAATTGTAAATAACCTTTCGCTCCCTGTATTTTAGCCCTGCCACCTTCAGAATTTGAAAGAGAGTATTCCAGTTAACGTTGTCAAAAGCTTTCTCTAAGTCCACAAATGCTGGAAACGTAGGTTTGCCTTTCCTTAATCTTTCTTCTAAGATAAGTCGTAAGGTCAGTATTGCCTCACGTGTTCCCGTATTTCTATGGAATCCAAACTGATCTTCCCCGAGGTCGGCTTCTACTAGTTTTTCCATTCGTCTGTAAAGAATTCGCGTTAGTATTTTGCAGCTGTGGCTTATTAAACTGATTGTTCGGTAATTCTCACATCTGTCAACGCCTGCTTTCTTTGGGATTGGAATTATTATATTCTTCTTGAAGTCTGAGGGTATTTCGCCTGTTTCATACATCTTGCTCACCAGATGGTAGAGTTTTGTCAGGACTGGCTCTCCCAAGGCCGTCAGTAGTTCCAATGGAATGTTGTCTACTCCGGGGGCCTTGTTTCGACTCAGGTCTTTCAGTGCTCTGTCAAACTCTTCACGCAGTATCGTATCTCCCATTTCATCTTCATCTACATCCTCTTCCATTTCCATAATATTGTCCTCAAGTACATCGCCCTTGTATAGACCCTCTATATACTCCTTCCACCTTTCTGCTTTCCCTTCTTTGCTTAGAACTGGATTTCCATCTGAACTCTTGATGTTCATACAAGTGGTTCTCTTTTCTCCAAAGGTCTCTTTAATTTTCCTGTAGGCAGTATCTATCTTACCCCTAGTGAGATAAGCCTCTACATCCTTACATTTGTCCTCTAGCCATGCCTGATTAGCCATTTTGCACTTCCTGTCGATCTCATTTTTGAGGTGTTTCTATTCCTTTTTGCCTGCTTCATTTACTGCATTTTTATATTTTCTCCTTTCATCAATTAAATTCAGTATTTCTTCTGTTACCCAAGGATTTCTACTAGCCCTCGTCTTTTTACCTACTTGATCCTCTGCTGCCTTCACTACTTCATCCCTCAAAGCTACCCATTCTTCTTCTACTGTATTTCTTTCCCCCATTCCTGTCAATTGTTCCCTTATGCTCTCCCTGAAACTCTCTACAACCTCTGGTTTAGTCAGTTTATCCAGGTCCCATCTCCTTAAATTCCTACCTTTTTGCAGTTTCTTCAGTTTTAATCTACAGGCCATAACCAATAGATTGTGGTCAGAGTCCACATCTGCCCCTGGAAATGTCTTACAATTTAAAACCTGGTTCCTAAATCTCTGTCTTACCATTATATAATCTATCTGATACCTTTTAGTATCTCCAGGCTTCTTCCATGTATACAACCTTCTGTCATAATTCTTAAACCAAGTGTTAGCTATGATTAAGTTGTGCACTGTGCAAAATTCTACCAGGCGGCTTCCTCTTTCATTTCTTAGCCCCAATCCATATTCACCTACTACGTTTCCTTCTCTCCCTTTTCCTACACTCGAATTCCAGTCACCCATGACTATTAAATTTTCGTCTCCCTTCACTATCTGAATAATTTCTTTTATTTCCTCATACATTTCTTCAATTTCTTCGTCATCTGCAGAGCTAGTTGGCATATAAACTTGTACTACTGTAGTAGGTGTAGGCTTCGTATCTATCTTGGCCACAATAATGCGTTCACTATGCTGTTTGTAGTAGCTTACCCGCATTCCTATTTTCCTATTCATTATTAAACCTACTCCTGAATTACCCCTATTTGACTTTGTGTTTATAACCCTGTAGTCACCTGACCAGAAGTCTTGTTCCTCCTGCCACCGAACTTCCCTAATTCCCACTATATCTAACTTTAACCTATCCATTTCCCTTTTCAAATTTTCTAACCTACCTGCCCGATTAAGGGACCTGACATTCCATGCTCCGATACGTAGAACGCTAGTTTTCTTCCTCCTGATAACGACATCCTCTTGAGTAGTCCCCTCCCGGAGATCTCGTTGTATGTAAATTAAATGCTAAGAAATTTTCTAATGTATAAAGAGAAATTATGACTCACTATAATATTTTCAAGTGCGCATATCAACTTAGTCATTAAAAATGAATCAAGCAAAAGATCAACAAGATATTTTAGACAACCAGACTCAGTAAGTAGTAAATGTGGATATACCAATGCAAACAATTGATACATACATCATCAAAATGATGATGCCATTAATGGCAGTCACAATATGGATTTAACAGAAACTCTAAATGATAGAATTTTGCTAAGCAATATTTCAGTGAAGACAGTGGACGAATTACCACCACAATTATTACCCAAAAGTATTTTTTTCTGGAGCAGCTATGAAAGAGATATTGCGAGATGAGAGGAACTTTCAGATAGTTCAGTGTCTTGTGAACAGAAAATGTTTATTAGTGGAGCAGCATCACAAGCATTAGGCAACATAGTTTCGGCTGATATGAACAGCATGAATGGGTTGATAAAATTTCTAAAGCATATGTTCCAAAAATTCTATCAAAAATTTACAAATCTTGACCAAACTATTCACAGATCTTGACCAAAAATTCAAGCAAATATTAGAAGAACAAAAGAACACCACAACTAGATTAGATAAGCTAACAACTAAACGAAATGATTTGCAAAGTGTTCATCACGAACTAGGAAATTCTTTTACGAACATTCAGGCAGAAGTCTCTGAACTGCAAAACATTTGCAAAGATCTTCCTGACAAGATTAAAAACTGTCAGAGGAGGTCGGATCATAAAGCCTGTATATAAGCGTGTTAGTACCGATATAAAGGAATTAAGTGACTATTCAGATGTATGAATGTTTGACAGTGATACCTCACTGGCACCAAAATTTGTAATACAACACAGAACTTACGTCAGTGAGGCAGAAAAGTTGATGACTGACAAAGAAAAGAAAATTGTTGACGAAGGATAACTCTCAATCCTTAGAGATTTGCGTCATTAATGAGAGAAATTCTGGTATGTATAATCAGTTGCTGCCATTACTGACGAATCAAACAAGTTACCACACCCAGTGATGGATACAGAACTTTTTAGGAGAGGGGTTGAGCACAAGTATCAGAAGAGTGAACATGTCCTTTTAGGCTTTGTGAGAGTAATTTTAAAATAAACACACACATAAAACACATTTGAAATTAATTTTATTACAGTGATAAACATATTAGAAATATAATTTTATTACTATCATTATTACATGTGATGCAATGAAGTTTCTTGCAGTAGATATCCAACACTTAGATTGTCCCCAGTACAGTGAAATGTCTAGGTTCAGCTGTTCTGATTACTGCAGTATATTGCGAGCTATATTTTCACCACTAAGATTAACAATCAGGATAAACTTAAGGAACTCATCCTTGTTTTCATTCACATCTGCATCAAATTAGCGAATACAAATAAAATAATAAAAAAAGTTTGACATTTTTAAAATTTTTGCTACAAAAGGGTGACTATTATTAATTGGCCACCACTGCTCTAAGTTAATTCATTCTGTGTTGATTTTTTCTAATGCAGAATGCATTTTAGAACATGTTTTCATGTGGTTCACTAGTATCTCATCTCAAGCACATTTTCGGAACTTCAATCAAGCTCTGAACTCGCCTTCTTGAGGAGAACTTTCTGATTCTAAATCACCATCATTCATGTGTCGTCTTAACGCAATGATTTCTTATTTGGAAAATTTCCCATAAAAAGTTCTTTGTCTGGGATCAAATACATAACCTGTGTTATCTGCTTCGAAAAGTTGATCTTGCTGCTGTTGCTGTAGAAAACAAGAATCAACAGAAGTCCTGGTGTTACAGACACTGACCAAGTGGGTTATAGTGCCCATATTAATTCTTGCCACATGTAGTTTTGAGTTTCTATCTTGTTTATTTACAGGTACAACTGAACAAAGTTGGCACAGTGTGTGCCTTCCAGAACTGAATACATGTTTATTGTTAACAGAATCTTCCGTCAGTTCTTGGCAGAACAACATTATAATAAATGAAGCACCGGTTTGCTTTTGTTATACAATCTTACTTACTTATTACATGTCAGAAGATGCCTTTGTAAACCGAAAACCGGTTAACACAATAAAAGTAAGGTTATAGAACAAAAGCTAACCGGTGCTTTTCTTTTATTACATGTTTACTGAATTGATCAGTATAGATGTCACATCAATGGAACAAGCAAAACTGGGTGCACAACAATAGTTCAACATGGCCTTATATACACTTTGCTGCAATGATGTGATTATTAAAAACAGGAAATTAAGGAATTACAATAATTGTTTACACGTAACAGTGGTCAAACAACATCGAAGAAACTGTAAAATGAAATTACATAATATATGAATTTCGTTACAGAGCGATTTCATTCACAATGAAAATAGTCAGATATGTAAATATAACAATACATATTACTTTTTACTGGATTATTCGTAAACTATAGACTATAAATTCTTCCTAGCATGTTTCCTTGCTTTAAAAAAAATGTAATCTTTTCAAAACTGAATTCAGCAGACAGGGTAACGATTTGTAATTACATAGTTACCCTCATTGTTTAACTAGATTCTATTCCGTGTTTTTTTAATTACATTATCTCCAAACTGTGTATCATCGATAATGACTATAACTGAATTTTACCAGTTGTAATTATTTTCAAATCAGTTCTGATTTAAATGTATTATCAACAATGATGGTAGAAGAATTTTAGCAATTTTAAGAGAACAGAATGGTTTTAAGCAATCCTACAAATTGCAGTATCTACTTGAGGCATAAGGAATACACTGTTTGGGTTTATTTCATGGTCACAGATCCCAAAATATAGTATTACTGAAGTTGCCCACATTTAGCTATACTCATGATTGTTGTTGACAAGCCATTAGGTGTTCAGTTAATTAATGTTAGTGAGAAACTGCTGGTGACAGACTTTAAGGAAGCAGTAAAGTCCTAGCTGTTATGTGCTCTTGCCCACCCCCACCCCCCAAACGTTTTGTAGAGGGAAAGGCTGGGCAAAACGTTTGAAGCAAGGTTCAAGTAACGGCAGGTGGGCAGAGTTTTACACATTTTTTATAATTTACAAGTGAAAAAGCCAGTACGAATTTTACTTCATCAGAGTGACATTGGCATAAACTTTTCTGTGGAACTTTGCTGTTTGAAAACAATGGTTTGTATGCTTCTAAATTGACATAAAATTGCTAAACTCATAGGTATACAAAACATTCAGCATTACAGCAGTTGTAATTTTTAAGACCAAGTAAATACTACAAGTACTAATGGAAAAAAGAAAAAAAAACAATTATTTATAGTAATGCAGTTTGCATACTATAACACGAGTACTTATCGTTTACATATAGATATCAGAGGCAGATCAATGTCTGCTGCTAAAGAATGTCTTATTTCTTTTAAACTTTGGAGTCTGAGGAGGGAGAGACAAAACTCTAAGTACGACTTTAGTCACTGATTATTTGTAACACGTTTCAGTATACAAGTGTTTTACTCACAGTTTGTGCCTTTCATTTTTTGTTTCATGTTTTTGCTTGCTCAAGATGCAGGCAGAGTGACCCTACTTGCTAGGATTTTACTCTGTGTTCATTTTGCCAACATTGATAGCACAGTGCATGGTGATAGTAATCTTTCACTGTCCCAAGTTTAACTCAGCTTCAAAAACCGCAAACGTTTTTATAAGACACTAATCAAGTCTCCTGCAAATAAAATGTCTAAATCATTAGTTTAGTCATTTGTGAAGGTTATTTCTGATTTACAAAGTACAGCTCACAAACAAAAGAAAAAAAAACACACACACACAACTAAACTAAATATGTACATATTGTAACAGATAAGTTTTTTTCTTTAAATCCTAATATTTTCTTATTTCAAAAGTGTGCTGTTGCTCAGTCAATTTTTTAGCTAAATTCAAATGAAATTTTACTTCTTTCAGTACACATAATTCTTAAGGTTTTACCACTTCTACTTAGTGTTTCTACACTCATCAGGTGCAATAAGAAATGGAGATCTGTAGTGACATGTTTCAGTCAATTTTGTATTATGCAAGAAAATCCCATAAAAATTAGACTTCATAGTATATCTGCACCTCAGACAAGAAATATTTTTGAGTGCAACATGGCAAATCATTTTTTATCAAATCCCATATGTCCACATAGTGAAATATGAATGTATGTGTGTGTATGTGTAATACTTCTTCTGTGTCTCATGACAGCAAAAAGTTCTCAAGCTATAATAATAATTATATTGTTAATAAATTATGCATGGTTACATCTATCACATCACATAATTATTAGTAGAAAATTTATTCTTTTTGACAAGCAAATGTGCCTTCAAAGTTACAAAGTACATGACATAAGGTAAGTAAAACACATGACTTCAGGAAATTGTTGCTCTGAACTTCGGTATTATCAAACCTTTGTAGCTGATGATAGTAAGGAAAACGTACATTTCAGTTTGTGTTTCATCTATTGATAGTTGCTTAGACATTAATGTATATACTCATGTAATATGATAGGAAACTGGCCCAACACAAAAATAAGTAATATATTTAGACCCCCTAGAACTGCAATTACAGATGTATATTTGTGTATGTTTGTGATACCTGTATGTAACATATAAAAGCAAATGTGAACATTAATAAATCTTTGCATGTAATAAATGAGGCAAAAGTTCAATTACATATTCATACAGGAAATCGATATTCCATATCAGTGTAAATTTATATAACTCAAGTAAATATCTCAGTATGTTGGTAATTTAGGTTTATGTAACTAAATGTGTGACTAATGGAGTGATGTTACATGAAGCCACAGTGGTAGGTTCGTAAGAGGAATCCAACTGATAAATCTAGGTCTAACCAACCTAGTATGTTGACTTGAGTAAGTTCTCAGAAGTATGTGACTAATAACGAAATTGCTACTGAATTCATGTAACGAGGTGTGTAATAAATTGATTGATGATCAGCATAACTACATGCGTTGTTTTATGCAGGCATGTGTAAGCCATTAGCAAGTAGTGAAGTATTCATTCCATCATGTGTGTAAAATTTTGATAAGTGCGGCGACAGTGTGGGTTTATAGAGGCCACTGTTAGCAATAAGCAACGTATTAAAGAAACCAACCAGTCATATAAGTAATATAGTGAAAAGCAAGGCAACAAGTGTGGGTTTATAGAGGCAAGTATGAGCCATAACCAGTGAAGAATACATTCAATCATATGTGTAATAAATTGGTAAGCAAGGCAACAAATGGTGGTGCATAGAAGCAAGTGTTATCAATAAGCAATACAGTAAGGAATTCATTCAATCAAGTGCGTAATATATTGATAAACAAGGCAAGAAGGGTTAGTTCATGGAGACTAGTATGAGCAATAACCAGTGTAGTAAAGAGCCCATACAGTCATGTGTAATGTGTTTATGAGCAAGGTGGCAGGTATTGGTTTATAGAGGCAAATGCGAGCAATAAGAAATGTGGTAGAGGATTCGAACAGTCATGAATGTAATACACTGAAGAAACAAAGAATCTGGCACACCTGCCTAATATCATGTAGGGCCCTCGAGAGAATGCAGAAGTACTCAACATGATGTGGTATGCATTCGACTAATGTCTGGAGGAGTGCTGGAGGAAAGTGACACCATGTGTCATGCAGGGTTATCCATAAACCCATAAGAGTATGAGGGGGTGGAGCTATCTTCTGAACAGCACATTGTAAGGCATCCCAGATATGCTCAATAATTTTCGTGTCTGGCGAGTTTGATGGCCAGTGGAAGTGTTTAAACTCAGAAGAGTGTTTCTGGAGCCACTCTGTAGCAATTCTGGACGTGTGGGGTGTCGCATTGTCCTCCTGTCATTGCCCAAGTCTGTCCGAATGCACAATGAACATGAATGGATGCAGATGTTCAGACAGGATGCTTACGTACATGTCTCCTGTCAGAGACGTATTCTAGACGTATCTGGGGACCCATATCACTCCAACTGCACATGCCTCACACCATTACAGAGCCTCCACCTGCTTGAACAGTCCCTTGTTGACATGCAGGGTCCATGGATTCATGAGGTTGTCTACATACCTGTATATGTCCAGCCACTCGATAAAATTTGAAATGAGACTCGTCCGACCAGGCAACATGTTTTCATTAATCAACAATCGAATGTTGGCCTTGATGGGCCCAGGTGAGGCATAAAGCTTTGTATTGTGCAGTCATCAAGGGTACACGAATGGGCCTTCAGCTCTGAAAGCCCATGTAGATAATGCTTCATTGACTGGTTTGCATGCTGACAGTTGTTGATGGCCCAGCACTGAAATCTGCAGCAATGTGCAGAAGGGTTGCACTTCTGTCACACTAAACGATTCTCTTCAGTCGTCGTTGGTACTGTTCTTGCAGGATCTTTTTCCAGCCGCAGCATTCATTGAGATTTGATGTTTTACTGGATTCCTGATATTCACAGTACATTCGCAAAATGCTTGTATGGGAAAATCCTCACTTCATCGCTACCTCAGAGATGCTGTGTCCCATTGCTCGTGTGCTGACTATAACAACACATTCAAATTCATTTAAATCGTGATAACCTGCTTTGTAGCAGCAGTAACCTATCTAGCAACTGCATTAGACACTTTTTTCTTACATAGGCGTTGGTGACAGCAACGCCATATTCTATCTATTTACTTATCTTTTAATACACATGGCTATACCAGTTTCTTTGGTGCTTCAGTGTATATTGATAAGTAAGGCGACAAGTGTTGGTTTACAGAGGCTAGTCTGAGCAATAAGCAATATAGTAAGAAATTCGTTCAGTCATGCATGTAATATAATGATACGCTTGTGAACAACTGGCATTGCAAATAGTTTACCAGAGCGACACAGTTTACCAGACATTCAGATATGTGGGTATAGATGAATTATACTCAGTTTCCTCAGATCTAAAGGAGTGGACATCAGGGACAGTTTTCATCCATGACAAATGCAACACGCATGCAGTTCATATCTAACAGGAATAGAATTTTTGGTAGAATAAGCCGGTTGATAACATATGTGCAAAATGAATCTTAGAAGTTTCAAATAGGTAAGTGTATGTATGATGAAACTGTGTATGTATGAGAACCATGTACCTATGAGTACATGTTTCATTGTGTGTCTACAGAAATGGATTAAAGAATAGGAAAATAGATGAATGTGACTTCAGAAACTGAGTTTATCTTGAAGAAAATATAACATAGCGTTTGCCACATGCACAATGCATAAAAAGCATGTACCGTGAGTATAATAATGTTCAAATGTGACTGGAGAAAATTCCAAACTGGTATAAAAAATTTTCAAATAAAATAATTGGTGTGTAAAAGGTATCAACTTAGTCAGAATGTCTGTGTGGCTTTAATTGTGTTACAATTCCTGGAACATACGGTTCTTGAATTTTGGGTAAATGAGCCTCTAAGTATTATGGTGTGAGCTATCGCAAATTTTGAAAGGTGCTATGTATATATGAAAAAATTCTTGAAATCACTATTTAATATTTTTGATTTTTATAACTTTTTACTAGAACTAATATTGCAATATTAAATTATGTGTGTTTTATTTTCCTATCATAACTCTGCTTTCTCTTGTTGTAATGCTGATTCATAGTTTCTCTTAAAATACCCTATCTCTCAGTGGCATATATACATTGGCCTGCTGGGAATTCAATTAGTTTGCTAATGAGAAAATTGGTTTCTTATTATATGAAATTTCGTGTGGTGAGAATCCAGTTGTGATATGTTGTAAGCTATTAAGTACATCTTCAAAGCTGCTGATATGTTCTAACAGATCTGAATGATCCTTCCTGCAATAGGTTCTATGTAAACCATTTACTTCTCTCATGTATTGTCCGATCATGTTGCAACTTGAGGGGTAGGAGGAAATAATTATGTGTTTTATGTTGTAGTCTTCGATAAATTCCTTTGATACTTTTGACGTTAACTTACTTCCATTAACAGATAAAATTCCTTTAGGTATGCCTGCTATGTGAAAATAGTCCTTTGTGCTTTTTGAGTGATTTTATTGCAGTTACTTTTTTGAAAGAGTAAATTTACACAGGGTTCATTTGAGCAGTAGACAGTGGGTCTGTGCACACGTGCAGAACTGAAGTCGCGTATGCGCAGTGCCTTCTCCCACTTCTGGCTAATTGAAACGTGGTTGTTTGCTGTATGAGCAGCAGCAGCAAGTAGCCAGATGCTACCCTGAAAAATTTTTTCTGGCGAGTCCAAGCTGCCAGATTCGCCCATGCAGAGAGCAAGCTGAGTTATAGTGGAGGATTATTCTCCATGTGACCCGTGTGTATGTTTCGTCATATTGCTGGTCTCTTTACGTTTACAGCTGCCACATCAAATGAAAACAAAACAGATTTCTGTGGTGGAGAGACATGAAGTGAATGAATATACGTTCTCATAATCATGAAAGAGTAAAATAAGATAGTAGTTTCAATTTTCTGATTTTATATTATTTCCACGTTATTAGCAACCAACCATTAATGTCTTGATGAAGCTATTTCTGCCAGTTTTGTGGAGAAATTTGCTTCTATTATTTTTTTCCATTGACACAGTTAGTTTATTTGAAACGATGTTTTTTGTTCCACACTATTGGCGGTTTGAAGCTGACTAAGCAGACAAATTTGGTCAGTAGTTTTGAACTAAATATTTTGTTTCAAATATATTGAGAGCTGTAGCAGAATTTTACAAATCTGCGTTCCATGAAGCACAGTGTTTTTCGATCACAAAACACTTGTCTTGTACTTCCTCTAGGCCTGAAGTTATTTCTTAATTTGTGATTACATCTTAAATTTATAGAATGCCATTCTATGCTAAATTGTAGACTGGCAGCATACCGTGTTTTATCGTTTTAACTCCCCATATGGCTTTATATTTATTCCTAGAGTAGAATATAAACTGTTAGTTGTATAGTTTCTTTGTCTCACATACAACCTTGTTAATTTTTTACACATTTTGAAATAGTCATGAAATTTATTGTCATTCATTTTGGTGTAAGCTACACAAGGAACTGTTTCTTTTTCTTTTCTTTTTTTTGAAAGAAATTTGTATCCCTTCTCACTAGCTTTTTGCAGTGCTGTGTAGATGTAAACCTGATTGGAAATGATACATAAGAATGGTGCAGAGTATGAATTAAAAAGAAATCTCTCGAAGTCACCACATAGCAAAATGTTATGGTACTTCGAGTTGTAGAGTCTAGTTTTGAAATGAATAATATGCCAAAAACTGCTTCCTTGTTTGCATTCCTTATCTGGGTAGAATCGATAAAAAATTACTCCAGGTACAACTCCTATGTCGCAGAGCTCCACAAGGTCATGTGATGCCCAACCACGCACGAAATTCACAGAAATGCTACGAAAAGCATATGAGAAGAGCAAGCACCAAGCACGGGCTGTCTACGTCATCATAGCTGTGCATGTGCTGTACAGCCTGATGTGTGGCGCTCTTTGGCAACTGCTCCCGAATTTTTTTGAATAGGTTTCAAGGAACCACAATGTCCATTTTATGTGTCGATATAATGGTCTGGCTAACTTTCCACCCCCAACTGTCAGGACTCTGTCTAAAAAAATACCTCTATAATCTTAATAGTAAAATACTACTTTCTCATGTCTCTTCTTTGTCAGATAGCTTTTTCCAAGTTTTCAAAAATCATCATGGTTTTGATTCCTTCTGAACTGACTAAAAATTCTCCTAACTTCTTTTTCATACTTTACTGCTTTCAGGTCCATCATTTTGAAATTCTTTCCCAGTCTTTCATTCTAATATTCAACTTCATACCCCCCCTCCCGCCCCCATCGCCCCCCCCCCATCCCCCCTCGTCCCACTGGAAACCTAGATAAGAAATGTACAGTTACATTTTCATTTACTTTAATATACTGAACTGTATAGTCAAATTTTTGCAAGTAAACTGCTCATCTGCCAATTCTTTCATGGTACAGTTAACACTCTTGAATATATGATAGGGCTTTATGATCTTAGTGTACTTCAGTTATGTAACCAAGCAAATAATTCCTAAGTTTCTTAAACCTGAACACTATTGCTAAAGGTTCTTTTTCTATGATCATCTAATTCTTTTCCCACTTTTGCAGCATTCTACTAGAGAATGAAATTGAATAATGTCCTATTACTCCATTAACCTCTTTTTCTTGAAATATATGCACATCTCATCTTGTACCACTATTATCTGATGTTCAGCAAAAAGGTAAAGGTAAATCTGGTCTATGAAGGATATTTCACTGACACAACTTTTTTTTAATTTCATCAAAATGTAGCAGACATTCTTCATCCCAGGCCCACATAGTACTTTTTTTCTTAAAGGTTACTCAGATAGGGTACATTTAATGTTATGTTCTAATGTACTTTCTATAGAATCCTACTAACCCATAAAATTCGACATGCAAGTCGCCAAAGTGGCGTCAAATCGAAAGACTTGCACCCAGCGAATGGTCTACCCAGCAGGAGGCCCTAATCACACGACCGTCATTTGACGCATAAAATGACTTTCATTTCATCTTGTTTTTAGGTTTTGGAAATTTTGCAAAGGCTACGATTTTTTCTTCATCAGACAAAATTCTCCCTGCTGTAATGCTATGGTCAAGGAATTTTAATAGTCTCCCAGAAAATTTACATTTTTCACATTTTAATGTCATTCATCTTAGTCTTGTCTTTTTCCCAATTCCCCTCAAGGTGCCCATATATTCTTCCCAGGATCTCTCAAAGTTAAATATCATCTACATATATAGTCACTTTTACCAGTAGTTCCCTTCCCAAAATAATATGATCCCCTGTTAAACTCTACTGCAGAAATGCTTAAACCAAAAGGCACAATACAATACTAAAAGCTTTTCCCATTATACAGGGTGATTTTTTTCACCGTGTACAAACTCTAGATACTAATCAATGAGAGGATACCGAACAAAAATGGTCTAAAGACTTTACGTTCGGAAATATATGGCTTCCATGCTAGAAACTGTTTATTCGATCATACATTGTTACAAAGATTGCGGTCTAATACACGCTGCACCACACAGCCACAGTTACAATATGCATTGAAAATTGTTTCCATGTGCCCCAACAGGTGTGTATGTGCTGTAGTGTGTTCTGTCTCACATGTTCACATCGACAAGGCTGCATCCCACCAGTGTCAAAGGCAGCATGAACATGCTGCCCCACTGTCTCCACATCTGGAGTGGACTCTGCATACATGATACTTTTGGGATGGGCCCATAATCAGAAATTGCTTGGGCTGATCTGGTGAACTAGCAGGTCATGCAAATAGATCCCTTCATCTTATTCATAGACCAGTGAAGATGCGATTGAGATGCATCCAGACGTTAATGGCAAAGTGGGCTGAAGCACCATGATGTAGCAGCCACATGACCCTTCGAATCATCAATGGCACTTCTTCAGCAGGGAAGGGTAAGTCACCTGCAAGAAACGCCGATAGTTCCAACCTGTTAGGTGACGTGGAAGGAAGACTGGTCCCAAAATATGGTCGCCAATTATCCCAGCCCACACATTTCGGATGCCCAGTAGTGATGATTCGCTGTCACCTATATCGTGGGGGTTTTGCATACTATCCCACAGATGACTGTTATGAAAGTTGAAGATACCACTCCGCGTAAAGGTGACCTCATCTGTGGTTCAAAATGGTTCAAATGGCGCTAAGCACTATGGGACTTAACATCTGAGGTCATCAGTCCCATAGATTTAGAACTAATTAAACCTAACTAACCTAAGGGCATCACACTCATCCATGCCTGAGGCAGGATTCGAACCTGCGACCATAGCAGCCGCGTGGTTCCGAACTGAAGCGCCTAGAAGAGCTCGGCCACAGCGGCCGGCCCCTGATCTGTGAATAGCATGGATGACACAAACACCGGAATTGTGGTTGCCTGGTAAAGAAAACAGTGGTAAAACTGCTCCTGATATGGAAAGTCTGTCGCTAGTAAGTCGTACACATGCTGTAAGTGATAAGGATAGTAACAGTTGTCTTAGAGAATGTTCCACATGATCGTCTGACTAATGCTGTACTAGCAGGTCACTGTGTGGTACTGACACAGCAGTCGCCATCACAGCATTAATCACATTTTTCTCCAAGTCTTGTGTCTGAACGTTTTGGGTACATCCTTCATGATTTCCTGTTTCCTGAAATGACCCTGGCTCAGACAAATGGCGAAACACTGTTGCAGACATTGAATGTTGTGGTTGTTGTCAGCGGGAATAGATCTCCTGATAAATCTTGCTGCCCACCGCCTGTTGCCATTTGCCTTCTGTAAGTAAACACCATGTTGGCAAGCTCTCGATTCGACTACGGAACTATTGCGTACAAGACTTTATCACATCCAGTATAAGGTAAGTCAGCAACAGCAGTGAATCCGACACAACGTTACCAATTACTCTGGCAGGAGAGGGCGCTAGAGCATAATGTATGAGGAGCAATACCACTCTCTAGGAGCAAAACCATGCATACTGAAACAGTGGCTGCATGGTACAGCACAGTCTCTGTAACAAAGTATGACTGAATAAATAGTCTCTAGCACGGAAACCATGCATTTTTGGACGTAAGCTCATTAGATCTTTTTTGTTCAGTATCCTCTTATTGATCAGTCCCTATATTTTGTACACAGTGGAAAAAATCAGAATATTGGAAACTGCTGTATATTTTCTGGAATCATATTTCAGTTAAGTTTGGTGGGTCTCTCTGGATGGTCTGTTTCTCTTTCAAGGTACTTATTTAGATGTCTAGAGTCTAAAACAAGTCTCAAGCCTTCGTCACATTTAGATAGCACCATTAAAGGGTTGTTGTACTGACACCTACTTCTCTCTACTATTCCCCACTTTTGCAATTTTTGCAACTTTCTTTCTTTTACATATTTGTAAGGCATAGGGCTTAACAAAAACCTGATCATGAGTTTTTAATTTAAGTCTACACTGATAGCCTTTTACTCTTCCTGGCCTTAACAATGAAAATATCACTGTACTCCCATAGAAAATGTTCTAATTTCTCTCTGTTTCCTGTTCTTCAAGTGTCTGCTTCATATAATTTTTTAGCTACTAATTCATTGTATGAGTTATTTTTTATTTCGTCATTACAAAGTTCTTCATCTTCCTCAAAAAACTGTCTCCCAACTCTTCCACCCTCCTGATCTAGTTACATTGGCTATTGTTTAATGTTACTATACTACACTTGTTTCTCCAGAAATCCCTCTTTTTGGTTCAGTAAAAGTTATTTTCATATCCTCCTGAATGAAATTTCATTCAATTCCACAATTACTGAGCATCCTTGAGTAAAGGTAACATCATTGATTTTAAATCTACCAAAACGTCTCTAATGGTTAACTTGCTACCCTTCCCACTGGCCCCTTTGGTTCTAACACCTGTTGCAGGAAATTTACTGAAATTTTCATTATTCTTTAGCCTATCTCTGAACTTTTTTGGCATTCCAGTAATGGGACTACCAGCGTTCAGAAGACAATTACCTCCTCAATTATTGATTTGAACGCAAATATATTGGTTTCCCAGTTAATTATAGTTTTTATTATTTTCAGTTTCAAATAATAAACGTTCCTCAGTTCCTATGGAAGTCATTCCTTTCTCTTCCTGTGGAACTTCATTACTCTCTACAGACTGCAAACTTTTTAAAACTACATTATGATTGGACAGGTCCTAATTTGAATCAAATTTTATTTGATTACCAGAGTACATATTTTGACAAACTGCCCTTAAAATTTAATGCATTTTGTTACCATTGGCTACATTATCATTACATTTACAAGTTACTTACAGTATTTCATTACTAATTAAATCATTCCCTTTTTTATAAGTGGTAGAGCACCTCCATACGCACACTGGCATTATGGCCAACTCAAAAGGGCTACTGCCATCTCCGTTAAGGGTTAGTTTTCACTAAAGTGAGCTGTCGCATGATGTGGTTACTGCTATGTTTGCGGACGTCTGGTTAAGGTTAACCATTAATACACCCTCACCTGAAGATAGATTGGATCGAAAGTCGAACAAAGAGTAGCAGTTCGAAGGGCAGAGGGAAAAAAGTGCCAGGGGAAGAAAATTTCTGTGTAGTTAGGTCAGTTAGTAGGAGCAGTAGCGGATGTCTTGCTACCTGCGACAGGGCACGCAAGGGTTGACTCTGTTAGTAATTGGTATCATGCAGGTCGATACCTTTGAAGCTGTGCAGTACTGTTACGTGGCAGCTACAGCTGGGTGCCGGTGTTGATCTCTCGGTCAGTGTCAGCATACCTGTAGCAGTTTGTGTCTGATAGGTCATATATCAGATGCACAGTGTAGAGTGATGTTAGCGATTTGTTTGTGCGTCAGTGTGCGAGGTCGTCAGTCTCCCTGCTGTAGCTTGTTGGTCGGCTTTAATAGGAGCTGGCATATCCAGTCAACATTGCTGATATGCAGGGGCTTGGCGTAGTTTGTCACTTGTTGGTGTATGTTAGCTTGCTACAGGTGGTTCTGCCCTTGCTAGTAGTGTCTTTGACCGCTTATGCTTCCACCTATGGTTGCGATCACAGTTTCCCAGAGTAAGGAACAAAGGATTGTTCAAGTGCCTTGAGTTCCCGTATAGTCATGTGGTGTGTTTTTTGAATACTTCCTTGAGGGTTTCAAGTCGGTATTTATTGTGAAGATCCACGGTGCGTGTGTAGCGTGGAGAATTGCTAATGATGTGTAAAACGTTGTTCTTATGATCTGCAGGCGGCGCAATCGTGTAGGAGCTGCATATCCCCAGATGACAGCTGTGTACAGCATCAGAGGTCTAATCAGTGTCGTGGTTAACTACACCCTTCTATTCGGTGTCCTTTCCCTGGTGAGCATTGGGTAGAGTTGTTTGAGCCTCGTGTGCACTCTGGTGGCAACGTATTCAGTATGGTCTCCCCCCTTCCCCCCATGTAAGTTTCCAGTCCAGCCAGACACTGAGATAGCTGACTTTCTCTCAGAAACGTGTTGGGTGTGTATGAAGTGCTACCTGTCTACAGTATTGAGGTTTAGGCAGTAGTTTTGGTCTGAGTGTGAACAGAACTGCTTCGCACTTGTCGACATTTACTTCAATACGCCGTCATTCCAACCAAGGCCCAGTACTTCTGTGTGCTGTCTACATTCGTGAGTTAATGTTTTACGGTTTCCAATCTTGTACAAGGATGTCTGTGTCATCGATGTTGATGGCTAACGTTATGTTTTGTGTTGCTGGGAAGTCGTTAATGCACAGGTTGAAGAGGATGGGCCCTAGGATGCTTCCATGGGGTACTCCAGCTTGGATACCGTGTTGTGTCGATTGTTTGCCCTGCACATCAGAATTAAAACATCTGTTCGTGAGGTATGAGTCTATGAGACGTACAAGTCCGTCCAGAAAACCAGCTTCGCTTAGTTTGCATATAAGGCCATCATGCCAAAGATGGTCAAAAGCTTTTTCGATGCCCAGGAACACGACCCCTGTGCCTTTTGCTCATGTTGTAACCATGTGTTATATATTCAACTACTGTATGTGGAGGAGTTGTGTTGTTGAGTGGTGATTCCTAAAGCCGAATTGTTCCTGTCTTAGGGTGTGGTTGGCGATGCAGTGCCTAGTGATGCATTTTAGTATTACCTTCTCAACAATCTTATTTGTCTTGCAGTCTTTCTTCTGTGTGTAATATTACAGGCATGTGGTCTGAGTCCAGATCGTTTTCAACTGTAAGATTGGTGTGCATGTGATGCCCTTGATGTGGGCTTTGTCTATCATCTTTAATCTACACTTAAATCATTCTGTCTAACTCATGGCGTAGCAAAGCATCATCAATATTATAATAATCGTCTTCAGAAAAATCTCTGTCAACTTCATCACAAAATTCATTAGTAAAAACATAATTATTATCTACACAAACATCATCAATAGCTTCCAAATCATCATCAGCTACTTCAATAGTCCTAACAGAATCATCATTAATAGCATCATCATTATCAATACTCAAATCATTATTCTCAGCATCATCATTTGTTATTACTTTATTTTCATTCCCCCAAGCACATGGCTCTTTGCCTTTACACATTCGACCTCAGTACCAACATGTTCACTAAACATTCTGCATCAGAATTATTTATTAATCTCATAATACCATACACATCACAATTCACATTATTATTGACATGAAGCACAACTTCAGTACTGTTATTTGATTCATCAAACAAATTTGCCAAAATATAACTTAAAGTTTTTTCCTTGCTATTCTCTTCTTCTTTCCTACCTCCTAGAATATCCTCCCAAAATTCTCTATTAAATTATATTCTGTTCATTCCATCTGATTTACTAGTGTCTCCACTCTAGTCCATCCTATTATAATTACCTCACTCTATTCTAACATTATTGTGGGCCTGATTTGAGTATCTATTATTTCTTGCCTCAAACCGACATGTCACCTGTGAGGCAAATCTTAGTTTCCCTGATTTCTCCTTCCATTTTAAAAGTTCCTATTACCACAATTCCTATCATTATCATTTCCTCATTGCCTATTGCTTTGTTCACTACATCTATTCATCTCTACACCTGTCATTACAGTGATTATTTCTCCTGTTACTATTATAACTGTCTTGATAATTGGTTCTGTTATACTTCCTCCAATCTATATCTCCAAAATGATCACTGCAATAACTTCCATTACTATGAAGTTCATTTTCGCTGTTTCTTTCCATGTGTCTGTCATTTTTCTTCTAAGCCACATCTGATTTATCTTCATTTCTTAATAATTTTTCTGCTGAATCGCCTGGTCCACAGATCAGTCCTCATTGAACTTTGTGTGGTAATCGCCTTTTAAGAGCATCAATTTGACTCATTTCCTCTAATGCTTTTACAAGGTGTACCAATGTTTTAATCTGTTTTTCCCAGAATGTTTTCATTCTGCCACTGCAATCCTTAAGCTGAGGTCCATTTTAAAACTGTGACTATATTCTAGATTGCATAGTTTCTGACCAAACTTTGTTCATGAATCGTCTTTAAAACTCTATAAAACTCATATCTAGATTAATAATCTGAGTTGCCCATTGTCAGGTCTCATCACCTAAAAATGTTTTTATATGATTTTTCAAGTTATATGACATGTTGGTGGAAAAATCGTCTTTGCATTGATAAATGATATCTACAGAATGGATTTTGCTATCACCTGGCAAATTTTGATATTGATATTACTCCAAATATTATTGCTATTACTGTAAAAATTTCTAGCTATGATAGTCTCTTCAAGTTCCCCTCCTTTTGACTTTAGTTTTGAAATATTGGCAACAGATGCATCAAAGCCACATTTATTTTAGTAAGATGGCCATTAAAATTTTTAGTTGTTCCATCTACTTTATTACTTACAATTTGTGTTTCATTTTTGACTGTTGAATGTAGCATCTTGATATCTTTAACATTACTTTCAATTTCATGAAATAGGGTTCTTTCTAAGCGTTTTTCCTAACTTCCACTTCCTCAATCATGTTACTGATTTTGTAATGTTTATTTCTGAAAACTTCCTTTAATCTAACACAATATTCTTAAGCTTATCTGTTTTTCTTCTACTTCCACCTCACATAGATTTTAGTTTTAGTCAAGTCTTTTTTCACTACACCCAAAGCTTCTCATTGTTTCTTAACATAATCTTCTATTTTTGCAATCTTTCATTTATTTGTTCACTCTGTTTTTCTGTAGTTTCTTTTATTTAACGCGCTAATATGTCATACAAGCTATTGCTACTACTATTGTTCATGCCCTCTCTCTCATCAAAGACATGTAAAGGTGTACAGACACTACACACTCCATGATTTTTCAACTTCTTCCTCTGACTCTAAATTAGTGTGACTGTCCTCATCATTATTCTGGTATACATCCTCCTCCTCCCTTCTTTCATTAACATTTTCGACAAATAATTAGCTATTCAGAAATATCACTCAGAATAAAATAAAAAATTGTAGTTTTAAACAAAAAGTTCTTCACGTATCTTACTCTATCACTTTGAAGAAAAGTAGGAACGACTGTTGAAGTACCTTGCAGCAAATGACGATGTTGTTGCTGGCTCAATTGTTCGATGTCGGATTTTTCCAGACTCATCAGTGAATTTTGTGTCATACTTTTGTCCGAAGAGATAGTTTGTGTTTATTCTCTCCTGTGTCCAAATTTTGTGTCAGATCTTGATTGCCCAAAAAATATCATCGAAACATACCTGAAACTTCAAAACTGTGTTAGTAGTCTGTTCAGAAATTTGCATTGATCCCAAATCCTCCACAAAATGGAAAATTCCTGTTAAATGGTTTTTAGCTGGGATCAAATACATAACCTGTGTTATCTGTTTCAAAGAATTTATCTTCATGCTGTTGCTGTGGAAAACAAGAAATGATAGAATTCCTTGTGTTGCAGACACTGACCAAGTGGGTAATATGCCCATTTAATTCCTGCCACATATAGTTTTTAGTTTCTGTTTTGTTAATTTCAAGGTACAACTGAATACAGTTGGTACAGTGTGTGCTTTTCAGAACTGAATCATGTTTACTGAAGTGATCAGGATAGATGTCACTTCAATACAACAAGCAAAACTGGGTGTACAACAATAGTTCAACATGGTCCTTATATACAGTTTTCTACAATGGTGTGATTCTTAAAAACTGAAAATTAAAGAATTACAATGTTTGTTGACACATAACAGTACATTAAACAACACTCAATAAATTGTAAAATAAAATGAAATTACATAATATACGAATTTCGTTACATAGCGATCTCATTCACAATGAAAATAGTCAGGTGTGTAAACATAGCAACATATATTACTTTCTACTGAATTATTCGTAAAATATAGAATATTAATTGTTCCTAACAGGTTTCCTTGCTTTAACGAAAAATGTACTTAATTTCAGTAAAACAATATGTTCAAAACAGAGTTCAGCAGACACGATTATGATTATAATAACATAGTTACATTTATGTCTTAACTAGATTCTGTTCTTTGTTTTTTGAATTACATTAACTTTAAACTGTGTATCATCGATAATGATTATAACTGAATTTTACTGATTGTAATTACTTTCAAATCACTTCTGTTTTAAATGTGTTATCAATAGTGATGGTAGAGGAATTTTAGCGATTTTAAGATAATAGAATGGTTTAAACATTCCTACAAATTACAGTATCTAGTTGAGGCATAAGGAATACATTGTGTGGGTTTATTTCATGATCACAGAACCCAAAGTATAGTGTAGGTAGTGCGGACCAGGCATGGTAATTACTATGATAAATAATCACTCAAACTACCATCACTTACTATGAATACCTTCACTCTCACAGTTATGCAGAATGTGTGTAGCGTAGAGCAGGTACTACACAAAACTGACTTGGCAGAGAAACAGTTGTTCTTTCTGTGGTAGGGCAGCGATATTATTGGGGATAGAGCCAGTGGTTCTATGTCCCTACAATAGTATTTCTGGTACTGCCCATATTTGGCTATGCTTAGGATTGGTGCTGACATGCTATTAGGTGTTCAATTAATTAATGTGAATGAGAAAGTACTAGTAACAAATTGTTAAGAAGCAGTAAGGCCCTAGCTGTTACATTGCACATTCTACATAACATAATCGTCTGTGTAATTGTTATAAGTTTTTTTACAATTCTCTTCTATGATCTTGCTCTCCTGGGATCTCATTTGGACAAAAATATTCGCTGGCTTCCCCTCCATTATCATCAGCAAACTGTGAGAGACTACCATTATTAACTTGGTGGTATTTGGTGTTCTCGTGCTGTGTGAGAATTTCAACGGATTTCTTATATAATTTCAACTGTTCTGCCACAAAATTTACCAGTTTCACATCATCTGTACCTGTCTCACCCCATCCAAAAATAATGCACACCTTGCATAATCCGCCACCAGCAATTGTACTGTATACAAGCCACACAAACAACATGTAATACCACGCTGTCTGGTCTCCTTTCCCCAAACCAACCAACCAACATGTAATGCAATAAATATGTCACACATAATTTGATGCCATACTAAAATATAGATCTCAAACATACCTACAAAAATGTCCACAAAAACATATGTTTCTCTTTGATGTTCCACCCACATTCACGATCTTTGTCTTTTGGACTGGTTGCACCATGCGCAATCAAAACAGAAAAGTGTGGTGACTATGGGTGAATCGTAAAGCATATTGTATCATGGCTTTATGAATAGAATTTTTTGAGGTATACAATTCAGAACTTCCAATTTGATGTAGCTTTTACCACCTGCTCAATGAACTGCAAAAGCCTGCATTGCCAATAACCTTTTTGCGGCCTTGATTGACTATTGTCGACTTTTTTCACCTCTGCCCATTGATTTAATTTTTTAAGTAGCCTGTGCTCTTCCTCAGGGTTCAAAATATTTCCACACCAAACTTCATCAGATTCGATTCAGTAGTTCAGCTGTGAAAAGATGACAGAGTAGCAGACACAGGTACTTTCTCATTTGTGATATTGGTACCTTATGGATGACACGCTGTCCTTTTCAACAAGAATTGAGATATTATGTTATGACTGAAACACGCAGGCTGCTGCTAAAGGCACCAAACAGGACACAAGGCACTATTTCCTACAACAGGACTTTGGCGAAATACCAAAGCGCATAAACAAGGAATGTTCTGACTTGAAAGAAGCCTGATGATGATAGGAAATTGCAATGTGTAACTTCAAATAAGGCTGATTGGTTTCAGTACTATTTCTTAGAAGGGGTGTCCAAAAAAAGAATCCAGAGAGATTAAATATGTGAATCTGTGAGCCTGAAAGCAGCCCTTTGCAAATTTTTCACATGTAAAAGATTTAACTTTAATCGCACAGCGAGTGAAATCTACACAATAGCCCCTTCATCCGCTACACAATCACAAAACATTCAATGACGTCATGTTTTGTTGCAGTTTTATCATAAATTCTGACAAAAAGGAAACAATAAACAATGAAATGAAGGCATAACACAGTCATAGTTGCGTTTCATTAATTTCAGGCTGTCTGCAATTTTTACACTTAGAGTTGCATGCTGTCCATAAGTAAAAATTATGTGATTCTTGAGTTTCTCCCGGCGTCTTTGATAATCAAAATATCCACGGGTGTGCTGCCGGTCTATAGTGTCCAATGGGCACAATATTTCGGCGATCATACATGTCGCCATCATCAGGTGAACTGACGGACTGAGCTCCTGTGAACGTGCCGGCACGGCGATCCGTACGCTATGGCTGCTCAGAGGGAACTGGGTTCGGTCGCGGCGGGGGCCGATTTAAATACCCTCCGCCCGCGGCGCGCTCCCTCCGCCGTCCACGCCCCGCACCACGGTCGCGCGGTGGAACAGATAGCGACGGCGTCTGAGATGACGTCGGTGTGATGGCTCTGTCCGCCGTGGTCGTCAAAACTATACGTTTGCTCGATTTACTCTTGATTAACCCAATGGAGAATACTACGAACAAACGGATGGAGTCGCCATGTGTAGCCCACTCTCACCGGTGGTAGCGAATTTGTACATGGAGAACTTCGAGGAGGAAGCCCTGTCGTCATCCGTATGGAAACCTACTTGCTTTTTCCGTTATGTGGAAGACACGTTCGTCATCTGGCCACATGGTATGGATAAACTCCTTGACTTCCTTACGCATCTAAACTCCATACACCCCAACATCAAATTCACTATAGAGACTGAAACGGAGGGTAAATTACCTTTCCTTGACGTCTTGGTCAAGAGAAGGGCTGACGGCACCCTAGGTCATGGGGTGTATTGGAAGACAACGCACACTGATCTGTATTTGCACGCAGACAGCTGCCACCACCCTTCACAGAGGAATGGGGTACTTAAAACTCTAGTACATAGGGCGCGCACTATCTCTGACGCAGAGAGTCTACCCCAGGAATTGGAACATCTGAGAACTGCATTTCGAAAAAGTGGGTTCTCAGAGTGGCAGATTCAACGTGCTCTCCGCCCACCCACTACAGCACAACCTGTGGAGATGGGTGAAGTCACGAGGGAGAAGGTAGGCACTGCATTTATTCCATACACAGGCGCACTCTCGGGGAAAATCGCCCGCATTCTGAAGAAACACCGGGTCGGAACTGTGTTTTGTCCTCCGAATAAAACTTGTGCACTGGTCGGGAGCGCCAAAGATGACCTCGGTTTGAGGAAGGCCGGCGTGTACCAGATTCCGTGTCAATGTGGCAAGTCGTATATTGGTCAGACGATGCGTACCGTCGAGGATCGATGCCGTGAACACCAGAGGCACACTCGACTGATGTATCCGAGCAAGTCGGCGGTCGCTGAACATTGTTCATCGGAAAATCACGCCATGGAGTATGACCGCACGAGGATTCTGGTACAGACGTCGAGATACTGGGACAGCGTTGTTAGAGAGGCCATCGAAATTCGCACCAATGACGACCTCATAAACCGTGACTGTGGCTATAATCTTAGCAAGGCTTGGGAACCAGCGATTGGGTTAATCAAGAGTAAATCGAGCAAACGTATAGTTGTGACGACCACGGCGGACAGAGCCATCACACCGACGTCATCTCAGACGCCGTCGCATCTGTTCCACCGCGCGACCGTGGTGTGGGGCGCGGACGGCGGAGGGAGCGTGCCGCGGGCGGAGGGTATTTAAATCGGCCCCCGCCGCGACCGAACCCAGTTCCCTCTGAGCAGCCATAGCGTACAGATCTCCGTGCCGGCACGTTCACAGGAGCTCAGTCCGTCAGTTCACCTGATGATGGCGACATGTATGATCGCCGAAATATTGTGCCCGTTGGACACTATAGACCGGCAGCACACCCGTGGATATTTTGAGTAAAAATTATGATTATGCTGAGATTCTCTCCTTTCCTTTTGTCTCTCAATATCGAACTGTCTGGGGGAGAGGCACGTGCCCCCATGACCACCCCCTCCCCATGAATCAGCCGTTGTGCACACTAAGACACATATCAATGTTACATACATGAGGAGAAGGTTCTTATGTTTTGTCAATGCTAGCTGATGAAAGCCTACTGAAACACAGAGAATTTCGGGCATTTGTTACTGAATCAAGAAAGGTACATCCAGTAATTTTCGATAGAGCACTTCGTAATGTATTACCACATAGCAGGTCTCAACAACAACTTGGTGTGATTTACTGCAGATCTAGCAGACAAATACAAATGTGAGACAAATTCGAGAAGGTCTTTGTAGACAAATTTGGTCGACAGATGTGAAAGAACGATCACGTCATAAAATGTTTCACACACAGCCGTTTTATAGCAGATATGAAGAATTAAGAAAATACACTGACAGGAAAAATCGCAACTCCAAAAAAAAGAATTAATGTAGAGTAATTAAACTACACAAATTGATTTGTCTAGGCAAAATCTACATCTACATTTACATCTATACCCCGCAAACCATGGCATGGCAGAAGATATGTTTCCTTGTACCAGTTATCAGTGTTTCTTCCCATTCCATTCACGTATGGCGTGCAAGAAGAATAATTGTTTGAAAGCCTCTCTGAGTGCAATAATTATTCTTATCTTATGATCCCTATGTGACCGATACATAGATGGTTGTAATACAGGGTGTATTAAAAAGAATCATCTGACTTGGCATGTCAATATTTCCAAAACTAATAAACGTATACAATGAATTTTGTTTTTTGATGACCGGGAAACTCAAAAAGTTTTATTTCGCACTGTTTCATATGTGTTCAATGTGCCCCCCAAGAGGTACATGCCATATGTCAATTCTGTATTCAAATTCTTCCCACACTGCAGTGAGCATGTCTTGAGTTACAGCTTCCATGGCTGCTGTTATGTGATGTCTCAGCTCATTCATTATTGTTGGTAATGGAGGCACATAAACAGAGACTTTCATAAAGCCCCACAAGAAATAATCACATATAGTCAGGTTTGATGACCTTGGAGGTCAACAATGTAAGGCTGAATCATTTGGTCCAGTGCGGCAAATCTATTGTTCAGTAATCCTTTGATTTAAAAATTCCCACACTTCCAGATGCCAGTGTGGTGGTGCCCCATCTTGTTGGTAATTGCAGTCGTTTGAATCCGTCTCTAACTGTGGAAAAGGAAAGTTCTCATGCATATCGAGATATGTCCTTCCTGTAACAGTGTTCTCAGCAAAGAAAAATGGACTATACATCTTTCCCATGAAAGTGCCCAAAATACATTTAATTTTGCAGAGTCCCTCTCATGCTGTACTACTTCGTGTGGTTGTTCTGTACCCCATACAGTCAAATTATTACGGTTCATCTTTTCATTTAAATTGAATGTTGCCTCATCACGAAAAACTAAGTGTGGAAGAAGACTGTCATCCTCCATCTTGAGAAGAATGAAATTACAGACTTCCAACATTGTTGTTTGCCACCTTCATGAAGAGGTTGTAGCAGCTGATTTTTGTATGGCTTCATCTGTAAACGTTGACGCAACACACGCCAGATGGCCATCAGGGGCATTTTGAGCCATCAAGCTGCATGGCGAATGGCTTTCTGCAGACTCCTTGTGAAACTATGGCGGATGCATTCGACATCTTTGTCAGATACCCAGGGACAGCCTGGCGATTTGCCTTTACACAAACAACCTCTTTCTCAGAATTGTTTGTACCCTCGTCTAATGCTCTGTACTGTAGGAGGATAAACACCATATGTAGTACGAAAGTCACACTGAACAGTTATTACTGACCCGCTCCATGCAAAATGTAGAAGGCAAAACGCTTTCTGTTTTCCTGGCATCATTTTTACTAGAACTGAGGTGGGCGCAACTGCTGCCACCTAGTGGGAACCATGTAAAACTCGAGAGTTTGCTCCTTCCAAAAGTACATTGTTCATGCACATGTCTCAAATAACATAACAGTTACGATTTTTTTTAATTAGATGATTATTTTTGATACTCCCAGTATATTCTTTGAGACATCATTTAAAGTAAGTTCTTGAAACTTTGTTAACAGACTTCCTTGGGATAGTTTATGTCTATCTTCAAGAGCCGTCCAGTTTAGTTTCTTCAGTATCTCTGTGACACTTTCCCATGGATCAAACAAACTTGCGACCATTCGTGCTGCCCTTCTTTGTATACATTCAATAGCCCCTGTTAGTACTATTTGGTGTGGGTGTCACACACCTGAGCAATATTCCAGAACAGGTCCAGGAACTGACTGCACTTCCCCATTATTCTACCAAAAAACCTAAGTCTACCACCTATGTTTAGCACAACTGTGCCTATGTGGTCATTCCATTTCATATCCCTAGAAAGAGTTACACACAGATATTTGTACGAGTTCGCCGATTCCAGAAGTAACTCAGTGATATCACAGTCATAGGAGACTACGTTTCCTTGTATTGTGAAGAACATAGTTTCACATTTCTGAGCATTTACATCAAGTTGACAATCTTTGCACTGCTTTGAAATCTTATCAATATCTGACTGAATATGTATGCAGCTTCTTTCAGACAGTACTTAATCATAGATAAGTGCATTATCTGGAAGAAGTCTAAGGTCACTATTAATATTGTCTGCAAGGTCTCTGATATACTACATGAACAGCAAGGGTCCCAATGCACTTCCCTGGGGCACACCAGAAGCTACTTTTACAGCTGACAATGAGTCTCCATTCAAAATAACATGGTACGTTCTCTCTGTAAAAATGTCCTCAGTCCAGTCACGAATTTCGCATGATACCCCATATGATGTACTTTTGGAAATAAGAGTAGGTGTGTTACTGAGTCAAATGCTTCTTGGAAATAAAGAAATACTGTGTCTATCTGATTGCCTTGATCCAAATCTTTCAGTGTGTCATGTGAGAAAGGTGTGAGTTGGGATACACATGATGATTTCGGAATCCAGGCTGGTTGACATTGAGGAAGTCATTTTGTTCAAGGTACCTCATTATGTTTGAGCTCAGAATATGCTCTAAGGTTCTAAAACAAATCGTTGTGAAGGATTTGGATGAGAGTTTTGTGGGTCATTTCTATTACCTATCTTGTAGATATGTGTGACCTGTGCCTTTCTCCAAAAATTGGGCTCTGTAGTTTTTTGTTCGAGGGATCTACAATAGATTATAGTGAGAAGAGTGGCTAACTCAGCCGCAAATTCAGTATAGAATCTGCTAGGGATTGCATAGGTCCCTGGAGATTTGTTCAATTTTAACGATCTCATCTGTTTCTCAACATCACTGACGTTAACACTTATTTCATTCATCCTTTCAGTGGTTTGAAAATTAAATTGGGGCAGTTCTCATGGGTTTTTCTTTATGAAGCAACGTTTGAAAAGAGAGTTAAGCACTTCAGCTTTTTCTTTACTACCCTCAATTTTGGTTCCTGTCTCATTTGCAAGGAAGTGGACACTCACTTTGGTGCCACTAACAGCCTTTACATATGACAAAAATGTCATTTGGTTTTATGAAATATCATTTGACAGTATTCTGTTATGGTAGTTACTGAAGGCATCACACATTGCTGTCTTGACAGCTAAATGTGTTACATTCTGTATCTGTCTATAGACCTACACTTTGTTTTACACCTATTATGCAGTTAATATCTGTTTCCTTAGAAGTTTCTTTATGATGACTGTATACCATGGAGATTCCCTCCCATTATGAACTGTTGTACCAGGTACAGATCTATCCAGTGGCTGGCCAACTATTCTTTTAATCTTGAGCCATATTTCCTCTACATGCTCCTGCCCTATGCTGAAAGTTTCAAATTCGTCATTAAGGTATGAAAGAATTTTTCATATAGTTTACTGAACATATATATCTTTCTGCTTGTTTTAGTGGGCTTTGTACTCTGGTAATCATTGTTGTCATAACAGCATCGTGGTCACTGATACCAGTTTCAAAGTGCACATTCTCAAAGAGGTTGGCTCTGTCTGTTGCCATTAGATACAATATACTTTCATCGTGAGTATTGCTCTTAAATATCTCTTCTAGGTTGCTTGCATAGAAGATATTTAGTAATGTTTCACAGGATGTCTTAGCATGCCCACCACTAACAAAACTGCAGTTATCACAATTAATTGTTGGGTGATTAAAATGTCCACTGATGATTACAGTATGATTGGGGAACTTGAGTACAAGTGAACTAAGGTTATCTCTAAACTTTTTGGTTGCATTGGGAAATGATCCTGCTGGGTGATAGAAGGATCCAATTACCATTTTATGACAACCACTGATAATGGGTCTTGCCAAAGCGATCTCATATCCTACTTCAATTTCTATCCTGGTGGATTTCAGTTCCTTGTTTACTGTAACAAATACATCATGTCCTCTTTCATGATCTTATCCTATCGATACACACTTAAACTGTTCCCAAAAATCTCAATGCTATCAATCTTAGGTTTCATCCAGATTTCTGCAACTAGTATTATGTGATCTTCACTGCTCTTCAAGAGCACTTCAAACTCTGACATTTTGTTGCGAATTCTTCGGAAGTTAACCATTGCGATTTTAATACTCTCACCTGTGGGAGGCATTTATTTCGATCTTACACTGATACTTCTGTGTTTTCTACAGATGTCATTATTGGGATTGGATGGAGAATTACCTAATTTAAAAAGCCGTTGTGTGTACGCCACACACAGTCAGCTACCTGAGTAGCAGCCTCTGATGTGTAGTGCACACTTGTCCCATTTATGGGGACCCTACAGTTTTCAGCTCTATGGTGCATGTCCATGAAGTTAAAGTCTGGCTTGTCACAGATCCAGAGTCTCTGATTCAGTCCTTCCACATGACTCAGAACCAAAGGGCCATGATTAGTTCTGGGGTCAATGGTACAAATTGTGAGCTTCGTTGAAACGCCTTGCATGAGGCTGGTCTTCTTAACCTTCTCTGCCAGTCATTGGAATGACCCAAATATGACTTCAGAGTCCAGACGACAGGCATGTGTGTTGCAATTTGCAGTTGACTGAATTCTGTTCCCTCAATGGCTTCTGGAATAGTCTCTTCGACAAGTTGCACGGGGGCTTAATTAAAAGAATAAGATACAATAATTTTAGTAGCTGTGTGACTGGTTACGAAGGCTCGTAACCGGTTGGCCCTGACTAGTATTAGCACGCAATCTGACTGCATAGAATAAAAATAAAGAATGACAAGGAATTTCCATTAACACAATTGATTAATTAAGTCCCCTGCAACTATTAAAGCTACGAAACAACAAAGCACAAGTGTAACTGTTCTCTGTGTGGTAGTGTGACTCAACGTACATATATCTGGCGCGGTTCTTTCTCAAAACGACAAAATATTTTAAACACCATTTACAATGAACTAATTGAAAAACCAGAAATACTATAATTGCACATAGAAACCAGAATTACAAGTCTAATACATGAACACGAGCCAGATGCTTTGTTGACTGTACCTGTGACCAAGAGGCATTGTCATTAAAGAAATCTGTAATACCTTTTTACCTCATTATATATTGACGAAAAGTTTCAATTCCACCAGCATCATAAATCAAAGCCCATCTTCTTTCTCAAATACACTTCGATAATTGCAACATCTTCCATCTATACATTACACCAACCGAACAGCATCTACTCTCTCTCCCAACAGAACAACAACTGCACTCGACATCCTCTACTACTGCACCTGTGGAGGCGGCGGAATAATAATCTTTGGCGCAATCTCTGGCGCTGTGGCTCAGTGTAGCCACCTTTTAAAGTTGAATGAGGTCCCAAGGTATACAGGCTGAGTCCATATGGTGTCTTATCCTATCCACTGCTGCCGTTTCCCTAAGGATATTTAAATTATTAATATTGCAAGATCACAAGTTGATCAAATGTGAGATAAACTAGAGAAAATGAAAAACTGGTACATTAATATCTAGTGTAGTGGCCAGAGTATTGAAAGCAAGCATCCAAATGTGTGTTCATTCTGTTGCACGGGTGCCAAATGTCAGTTTGTAGGATTGAGTTCTGTGCCTGTTGTATTTGGTCAGCCGATATGAGGATGGTTAACGTGGTTTGTCGATGACGCTGGTGCTGTCGTCCAATGGTGTCCTATATATGCATGGCAAGAGGCGGATCTGGTGATCAAGCAAGCCAAGACAACACGCCGACACTCTGTAGACCATATTGGATTACAACAGTGGTATGTGGGTGAGCGTTATCCTGCTGGAAAATATCCTATGGAATGCTGTCATGGATGGCTGCACAACAGGTCGAATTTGTAGTTAGGGTTCGTGGGATAACCACAAGAGTATGCCTGCTATAATATGAAATAGCACAAAAGACCGTTACTCCAGGTATAGGTCCAGTGTGCCTAGTAGTCAGAAAGGTTGGTTTCTGGACCCTCAACTGACCTCTTTCTAAGCAACACACAGCCATCACTGGTGTCGAGACAGAACTAGCTTTACAAGAAAGCACAACAGACCTCTATCCTGCCTCCAATGAGCTCTTGCTTGAAACCACTGAAGTCGCAAATAGTGGTGTTTTGGTGTCAGTAGAATGCACGCTACAGGACATCTGGCCGAGAGCTGCCGTTGAAGGATCGATTGTTAACAGTTCATTGTGTCACAGTGACGTCAACTGCTGCTCAGACTGCTGCTGCAGAATCAGTACTATGCACTGTAGTGTTTCCTTTCCTCGGGGTTCTGCCATGAAAATACAAAATAGAAAATCTGATTGGGTTTTGAATTTTGATGGAATAAGTTATGGATAAGGCGGACTTCGTATTATTGATTGAGATAGTGCTGTACTTTGACCGTGCATTGCAGACCGGGTCGCCAACACTACAAAAAGCGACTGTACGGAAATAGCATCAGAAACTATTTGAAATTTACCTTATAATCTTGTTAGAAACGCAGTACTAATTACAATATAGTCTTCATGACTGTCCTCCTAATTATCTTGTAGGACGATCCGTCTTTCACTTTTCTCCATCTGTTGAAAACTACTTCTTGTTGTTACTGTCAGGATCAATTTACGAATTCGGCGATAACCATTTCGAATCACTATTGAAACAACTTCGTTTCGTAATATAATTTTAATTTCCACCCAAAAGCATATTTAACACAGCACCGAAAAATACACACCTTACGTATGAAGACAAGAGAGAGAGAGTAATCAATTAGATGTTTTAAAAAAAGCCTACACAAGAGTAAAAAAAAAGATCAAAATTATTTATAAAAATCGGTCGCTGGCGCAGCGCTCTTCCGCATGCGCGATTGTAAATCATATCTTTGTATTGGCGGAGGTGCGGTAGTCAAAGTACCATTACAATGCCTCTTCTACTGACACGCTCCGCAAGCGAGTGTGGCAGTATAGAAAATTTACATATTACAAAAAATATTTCTGAGCACAATGCTCTTTGCATATCAGTCTTTGTATACAGTCTTTTGGCGTGTATCTTCTTTAGGAGTTGTAGCATTAATGTCTTTGAACTGCGGCGTATTATCGTTGCTTAGCACAGCATTTGAATTCAGTTCACATGATCGTGTTTACAATGGAATTAATTCGAACAATATATGTTTCTATTATATTGCTACAATCTCTTTAAACGTAGTTTCGGCTTCTGAGTGTGTGTGTGCTGCCTGGATCTCTTGTGTGTGATTTGAAGAAAATCCAATGTTTGTTCATTGTGTCAACACGAAACTGTAATCTCCAGCAGTCGAATTTTGGTGGCGTCCACCGGGGTATAAATGGTCAATGAGGGCACAGGAAACACCTCACTGCCTACGACAGGTGATGAGCTTGTCCTTTACACCAACCTGCAGACCTGCCGGCTTCCACTACACCATACACTTATTGACACAACGTAAATATTTCTTGACCAGTGTTCCATCATGTTGGTCTCTTCTTTGCATTTTCAGTTCCATTTATATGAATCATGTGCTACATGCACAAGTTCTATGTAGTTCATTAACATCTCCTTAAAATACAATTCTTGATATAATAAGTACATGAATATACGAATATTTACAATTAATCATTACATGAGATATTTACATTGTTGTCATATAGTACATATACAGAATTAAATGAAAAATATAGTAAATTTTTTACCTTACATTCAATATCATTGTGCTGACATGTGAATTACATTACATTCAGATTGAAATATATATTTTATTTATTTTATTTGTTAGCTCATTCTTTTTCCTTTCCTTCCTTTTTTTTGTTCCTTTCCCATTCGTTACACTTTAACATTTTAACTGGGGCAACTCGCTAGAATATTCAACTTAAAATTCATCTTGCATCCTGAAATAAAATTTGCACATATTTCAAGCTTCAAGACAGCCCTCTGTAGGAGGATAGGTTCATGGGATTGTTGCTAACTACTTCATAAATACTAGTAAAGTCATCTCTTACAGTGGATTACACAAAATAAAATATGATAGACAAAATACATGTTTACTTAATATAATGTAAAATATCCTATACCTAATACCGTTTCTGAGTGTGGTGTCTCCACCATTGCTGTTTCTAAGAGTGGTACCCCTCTAAATATCTTAGGATCCTACAAGTATGTACATCAGTGTGGTAAGTATATATATATATATATATATATATATATATATATATGTGTGTGTGTGTGTGTGTGTGTGTATATATATATATATATATATATATATATATATATATATATATATATATATATATATACACATTCTATTCATAAATAAATATGTGTGTATGTCTCTCCATACTGTCAGATAATCACAAATTATATAATGTCAAATATTTCATTAACATATATAATTGTTTTAAAGGGAGGGATGACAGTGTAAGCCGCAACAGAGGACTGATGTTTTGTTTTCTCCTTATTCTCCTTTCTATTTAATGGTGCATTAGTTCAGTACAGTAGATGAGCTTTAATTATGCCATTAGATGACTGCTAAATATGTTCTCTTAAATAATGCTTCCAATCTGAAGTGTCAAGCCTACATAACTCCAAAATTTTCATTACAAGTTCCCATGAGATTAGTGTTAAAGTGTTATAGATTTAAATCTTCTGGTATATTTTCAACAGTGGCTGCTGTAAATAATTCTTTCCACATATATCTATACTTTCACCTTTAGTTATAAGAATATATATGACATCACATAAGTTATTATCTCAGGCATACCAATCTTTCAATAAATAATACTCTTTCAACTACTTTCATTCTGTATTCGATGAGTACATGAGATATAGCACTCAAATCTAGTTTCTCTCCTCTCAACATATTCTCAATTACTCATAACTTTCTCACCTATCCATTATTCATTCTTCACAAAATAACATTCCACATTTTATATATATATTTTCCTCTCATTCATCATCACTTACTTTTTTACTTACACAAAAATAATAATAATAGCCTTTTCTCATCTTATATTCCATTTACCTTTCTCCATATTACTATTTATCCTCTTATTAAACTAAACTTACGTTCACTCATCTCATTCAGTCACTCACATCACTCATATTTACATTAGTATTATCACATTCCTCCTAAAGAAAATAATTCTGCTCAGTTCTCTGCCTCCTCTAATGTGTATATAACTCAATAGCAACTCCTCTTATATCCAAATATCTAATTAGCTATTGGATGGTTCACATTGCTTTCTAGACTTACCTGCATTCATTAGAATGTAAGTATCTGTATAACTTCAATGTAGGCTCATCATAACTGTATATCATATTAATTATCTTCTTGTCATTAGCTAACATTGTACTGTATGTATTTTTTCAAATGTCTGTGTGGATGTAGACCTCCGGGTTTATGTGTTAATGGATATTCTAATGAATAACAGCCAGAGTGTGGAATATTTGCAATTCGGTAAGGTCCAGAGTATAAGACCTGCCATTTCCTGTTTAAATGTTTCAGTTTTGTGGGTTTAGGATGTGTTCTTAGTAAAACTAACTCATCACCTTGAAATGTTTGTGCTTTCCTGACACCTCTGTCATATTTCTGCTTTCTTTCCGTAGCTTTGCCACATAATGTTGTGTAAGCTTGTCTTACCTTTTCTTCTAAACTAACACGATTTGTTGTTTCTGTAAATTTAGGTAGATGGTCTGTTCATTCATTTCTTTCTGTTTCATCCATAATTAATTCAGTTGGTGTGTATCCACTAGAAATATGAATTTAATTGCTCGCTATTTGTTCAAATGGTGCTACGTATTCTACCCATTTTGTGTGCTTCTCTGATGTGTGTGTTCTCATAAACTGTCCAAATTCTCGAAATGTTCTTTCTACTGGGTTTCCTGCTGCGTGAAATCTTGAAATTAAAATATGTTTAACATTCTGTTCTTCAATAAAAGTCTTTCATTTTAAACTGGTAAAATATGCTGCATTATCCGTGGTCATAACTTCAGGTTTTCCTATTCTTACAAAATAATCTGTTATTAGATGTCTGGTAATAGCAGTGGTAGAAACTGAACATAAAGCATATAATTTTAAATACTTTGTGAAAACATCTAACACAGCATGGATGTATTTCATTCCTCCACGTGCTTGTGGATAGGGTCCAGCAATATCTAAAGAAATTAGCTGTAATGGCCTCTTAGGTATGAATGGACTCAATTCATTCATGCTTGTGCGATTTGAATATTTGGCTTTCTGACATATGATGCATTTCCTAATATTCCTCAATACTCTTCGCCTTAAATTTGGAAAATAGCAATATTGTATAATTTTATCTGTACATTTGGTTACACCATAGTGTCCCCAAGTTCTGTGTGTAAAGAAAATAAAATCATCAACATGAGCTTCAGGTAAGCAAACACACCAATGCTGTGATTCAGGGTTTCATCAGTGAAATAGTCCTTCTTTGTGTAATGTGTAATATTTTTCAAGATGTGGGTCTGTTCCTGCCCGTAATTTATTCTTTATCTGGATCCACCTGGGATCATTGTCCTGCAATATGGCTAACTTCCTGCACATGCTTTTGTAGTAAGGTGCAAATGTACCATCATACATGAGTAAAATTTTGAAATCTGATGTTTGTTCTGCCACATCTGAAAATTCTTATAGGCCTTGTTGCAAACAAGATACAGCATCGACTATAATGTTGGATTCTCCTTTTATGTATATAATATCAAAATCATATTCTTGTAGTGATGCACACCAGCATGCAAGACGTGAATGTAATAACTTGCATGATAGCAGGAAAGAAAGAGCTTGACGATCAGTATAAAGCTTAGTGCATTTTCCCCATAGAAAGTAGCGAAACTTGCGAAATGCCCATACTGTGACATGTGTTTCGCGCTCAGTCACTGAATATGACTTTTTGCATTCAGTGAGCGTGCGGCTTGCAAAACTGATAGGTTTGATGACTGTATGTTCATTTTCTACATGAATTTGGAATAAAAATGCTCCGAGCCCATAGGAACTTGCATCTGTTACCAGGCAAAAGTCTGACGTCATCTCAGGTTGAGATAACAACGGTGCATTTACTAAAGCATTCTTAATCGCTCCAAAATCTGTCTGACAGAACTCTGTCCATTTCCAAATATTATTTCTTTTGAGTAAAGATAGAAGATGTGGACTGTTAAGAAGGTGGTATGGTCCAAATTTCCTGAAGAATGAAGATAGACCAAGAAATGCTTTGAGTTGTTTACGATTCTGTGGTGATGGAAAATTCTTAATTGCATCAATTTTTCTTGAGTCTGGATAAATGCCTTCAGTTGATATGATGTGACCAAGGAAATTGATTTCTCTCGTCCCTAATTTCGTTTTTGATAAATTGACAGTGACACCTGCAGAAAAGATAGTCAGAAGTTGCTTCAAAAGATTAACATGTTCTTCCCAAGTAGTGGTGGCAATGACAATGTCGTCAACATAAACAGGGATTTGCGATAACAATTGTGGTCCAAGGACAGCATTAGGTTTAATTCCCTGAGATACAGCTTCATTAAAAGTTAAATCACATATGTTTGTTGCTGGTGGATACACAAAATGTAACTGTTCAAACTTACCTTGTTTACAGTTTAAGTTTTTACCCTGTGTTAACTCTATTGTCAGTTGTTGTTGGTTTACGGTTAAATGACATTTCCCTTTTCCTAAATCTATGATTGCTTGATATTCATCCAAAAAGTCAATTCCTAATATGCAATGCATAAGTAATTTGTCTACTACCATAAAACTGAAATTGAGTGGTATATTTGAAAATGTGAAGTTAATGAGCGCTTGAAATTTCACGTTCTTTGATTTGTTACCAGTGGCACTTATAATGTGACAATTCTGTACTGACAATGTTTGTATGTTCATTATTTGTTTGAGTTCATTATATAAAGACATTGAAATGACACTTGCTGCTGCTCCTGTATCTAAAATTACTTCCACTTCATAACTACTAATCATAACTCGTGTTATAGCCTGAATAATCTTCTTTGATTTACTAGTACTATTAAAATCTACATCCTGATATAATTCTTTTTCTATTATTGGAGAAAACAAATCGTCGGTTCTGTTGCACTCTGCTCCCTCTCGACCGTAACTCGAGCACTTAGCTCGTCGTCGTTCGTTTTCCGGCAAATTCGCTTGTTGCTGCGGGTTGGGTTCATTGCCCAACTCAATAATATTTACGTTTCTGTCGCGCGTCACCCAAGTATCAGCTGTTTGGTTGTTGACATTACCTCACATCGCATTGGGGGTTCCGTTAGGTAGGAATTGAGGGTTGCTGTATTGCATGTGTCGTGGCGGTGGTCCATTGTGATTTCCCCATACATTATTTCGCCCATGACTGTAACTGGTATTGTCATTACTGTTATTCCTGCAATACATGTTTGGATGTTGATGTATGTTGTTTCTCTGAAAATATCCTGGATGGTACCTGTTATCCTCTCTTCTTTGATCTCTATGATTTCGTTTCCTTCTTCTGTTGTTATTTTGAATATAACTGTTATTGTTCTGATTGTAATTACTGTTCAGATAACCATTATAGTAATAATTACCGTTTCCTTGCCAATGCTACCAGTTGCTTCTCCTAATATTGAATGGATTTGTCCCAATGTAGTGCGAATTGTTTCTTTGAGTGTTTTGTTGTGGTGTCGGAGGCAGATTACAATAGCCTGTGTCATTTCTGTTGTTGTGCATACGCAAATTGCTTGGATGGATCGGATACAATTGATTGAAATTCCTTATCTCAACTCTGTAAACAACATCTGTCTCATCAACATAACTGAAAAAATTCTTTATGTTGTACTCGGACACTCCTATTAATTTATCACGGTAAGGAAATGGTAAGTGGCTTTTGAGTATTCTAATTACGTCTGGTAAATCTGCTGGTTTTGTCCAATATAATGTTTTGTGTAGGTACCGTTCAAAGTATTGACGTAAAGTCTCTTTCTTCGGGTTGTAAATTTCTGGATTGTATACTTCTCGTTTTAAACTTTGCTGTTCTGTGATCGACCAGAATTCCTCAAGAAATGCATGTTCAAACTGTTCAAATGTTAAACATCGTCTTTTCATTGCTGCTCCCCACTTAGCTGCTCTTCCACGTAACAAATTTGTAACATATCGAATTTTATCAGCTTCTAACCAATGTCTCGGGAAAATACTGTCAAAAGAGTGGATGAAAACAATCGGATGCACTTTGTCTTTCTCATCACATGAAAATGTCTGAAAGTATCCATGTCGTACTAATGTTTCATCAGCTACTCCCCATGGTATTATGGGTCCTGCATTTTGTGTCAAAGTGTGCATAGTATTATGTGATGTCTGATAGCAATTTTGATCCTGTGTTAACATTGAAAATGGTTCATTGGGATTTGTATCTCGCATTGGTAATTCTATTTTCGGCTATGTGCTGGGTCTAGCATTATTCGGATTCTCATTTGTGTTTTGGTTGCCTGTTATGGGTTTTGGTATCACTGACAAACTTGGCATTACATTTTCTTTACGTTTATGTACCCCATTCTGAATATTATCTGGTTCTCCCTTTACTTGTTTCTTTGACTTATCTAAAATGATCTGTGTCATTGTTTCAAACTTCTCATCTAAATAATCATCACATAATTTGCATTCATGTACAAGTTTCTCTGCTAGAGTTGTGTCATTCTTTAAAGATGCTACATCTGCTCTGTCTTCAAGTTTTTCTAACTTTTCCTGTAAGGATTTCCGCTCCAATGTTACATCATTTAATCTGTCTGAAAGGTCTGTAATCGTCAGGTCTAAGTGTTCTTCGTTTGTTTTAACGGAATTGTGTGACTGTCGTAATTCGTCAACTTGGGTACTGGTTTTCTGTTGTTCAAAAACTACTGTTAACAATTTCTCATTACATCGTCGTAAATCAGTTTTTGTCTTGTCACTGAGTTCCATAAATACCTTTTCTTGTCTCATAACCTTGTCTGATAAGTCATTAAATTTCCTTCCAAGACTACTGGTGGTTTCTGTCAAGTCGGCAATTTGTCTTGATTGTTTTTCAAAATTTTGTTTCGTGTCCCGTGTCAGTTCATCGAATTTAGTGTCAAATTTCCCAATGTCACGTTTTAAATTGTAATTTTTCTCGTCTAAAGCGTCAAATCTTTTGTCTAAAGTGTCAAATTTTCTGTTTTGGTCACCAAGTAACTTCAGAATCTGGTTGAGCATGTCAGAGTCCTGTGTCTTAGTTTCGTCATTTTTTCGTGTCTCATTGATGTCTGGCTCTGAAGTTGATGTTGTCAATGTTGCGTTTTGTCGCGTAGTACTCACTCTCCATTCGCCTGTATGTCTGTTTAAATATAGGGGTTGTTGTCTTAATCGATCCGGTAAAATTATGTCTTGAACTTCCTCACAATTAAGTTCAATATTCATTTGACTGTTGGACATGTTTTGCAATGTGTCACTTTCACTAAGCTCGTCTGCGGAAACAATTTCTACGCGTCTAGCGTCCATCTCGCGATTTTCGTAATTAATTGCAAATAAAATTTTCCAATGGCAAAAAAAATTTTTAAATATGATATTTCTATATGATTTTTAATTAGAAATTGAATTATTAAACTGGTACTGAAATTTACCTCTCACAAATAAATGACTGTGAGTATGCTCTTCGCTTATCATTTGTAATAATAGTAAATCAATTTTAACTACAATTTGGAAAAATAATTTCGAAATAAATGGATCGGAATAAAGGAAGTACAGATGGCTGCTTGAAACTGGAAAAAATGTAAATTTCTGTACTGACCGACCTTTTTTTTTTTTGTTCTTGCGTCTTATGTTGCAAATGTAGCGTCAGATATACAGTTTTGAATCCAAAATTTTTCTTTCGAGTCCGTGCAAATTATTTTATGGAACGTTATCCTTTTCTTTTTGTTTTTAACAAATAAATTTCCCCAACATGAAAATGAAAATTACACGAATTAATAACAGGGATAACAATATTGTTGTAAATTTCATGCACGTAACATTACAACTGAAATGAATGAGACTTAGTCCAAATTCATTTTCTGATGCTATTAAGTGATTAAAATTAGATAAAATATCCAAAATTTCTAATAAATGCACTTGTATCAAATCTGGAGATTGTAAGTCCTGTCACCAGGACGCTAATTGTGGTGTTTCCTTTCCTCGGGGTTCTGCCATGAAAATACAAAATAGAAAATCTGATTGGGTTTTGAAGTTTGATGGAATAAGTTACGGATAAGGCGGACTTCGTATTATTGCTTGAGATAGTGCTGTAATTTGGCCATGGATGGCAGACCGGGTCGGCAACACTACAAAAAGCGACTGTACGGAAATAGCATCAGAAACTATTTGAAATTTACCTTATAATCTTGTTAGAAACGCAGTACTAATTGCAATATAGTCTTCATGGCTGTCCTCCTAATTCTCTTGTAGGACGACCCGTCTTTCACTTTTCTCCATCTGTAGAAAACTTCTTCAAGTTTCCCCTGTCAGGATCAATTTACAAATTCGGCGATAACCATTTCGAATCACTATTGAAACAACTTCGTTTCTTAATATAATTTTAATTTCCACCCAAAAGCGTATTTAACACAGCGCCGAAAAATACACGCCTTATGTATGAAGACAAGAGAGAGAGAGTAATCAATTAGATGTTTAAAAAAACACCTACACAACAGTAAAAAAAAAGATCAAAATTATTTATAAAAATTGGTCTTTGGCGCAGCGCTCTTCTGCATGCGCGATCGTAAATCATATCTTTGTATTGGTGGAGGCGCGGTAGTCAAAGTACCATTACAACACATCAAAAAAGGTTTTGCATCACCTCGGTTCCCAGGACTCCTGTAGATAGACATTGTGGGTATTGTATCACAGACACAGTCCCTTTGACTGTTCCGATATGTCACTAAAACGCGCTCAAAGATATAAACAACCATGCATTAGCAGCACCTATTAGACGGAGGGAGTCGACAGCCGATCAGTCCCAGTCATTTCACCGGGAAGGAGGTACACGACTCGTCTGTAGTTCAATCTTGCCTAGATGGTCAATACTGCGGTTCGATTGCGTCCGCATTGTTACTTTGTGCCAGGAAGGGCTCTCAAAAAGGGAAGTGTCCAGGCATCTCAGAGTGAACAAAAATGATGTTGTTCGGACATGGAGGAGACACAGAGAGACAGGAACTGAAGATGAAATGCCTCGCTCAGACGCCCAAGTGCTACTACTGCAGTGGATGACCGCTACCTACGGATTATGGCTCGGAGGAAGCCTGACAGCAACGCCACCATAATGAATAATGCTTTTCGTGCAGCCGCAGGACGTCGTGTTACGACTCAAACAGTGCACAATAAGCTGCATGATACACAACTTCACTCCCGACGTCCACGGCGAGGTCCATCATGGCAATCACGACAGCATGCAGCGGGGTACAGATGGGACCAACAACATGTGGAATCAACCGCTCACGAATGGCATCACGTTCTCTTCACCGATGAGGGTCCTTTTTGCCTTCGACCAGACTATCGTTTGAGACGTGTTTGGAACCAGTATAGTGTCCCTTTCCATATACTTGACATGAACAATATAAATAACGACAAAAGAACAATACATGTGTAATGTTGTGTGAACTGTAATGCCTAATTGTGATATGGACAAAGTGACGAAATAACTTTTAGAGACAATTTATCGTTTCTGATAATAGAAAAAAGACATTATTCTCCGTGATATAAGATCATATGTGTAAATTGAAGAACTGAACACCATAATCTTTGTTATATTATAAAAGGACTGGAAGACAATGAACTTAGTCGTCTTCTGATGTTTTCTTGTGTCTTAACTATTGTTTGAGTGCAGAAGCATAGAGTAAATATCTCTGGAGTGAGCATTCACATACGCAGAACAGATTTTGTGTTGTCAACATACATTTCCGGCCTGGTCACGTATTCTCGGGACGTCGTGTGTTGTCCGTATGGCACCCTGTATATTTCGAATGTCACTAAATCTCGATTTTTGGTAGTTTTCGGTATGATACGGTACTTTATAGTATTACAGAGCCAGGCGTGCATTATTTGCAGTGATAGTCTTGCAAAACGACTTGACAATACGCTAGTACTTTTGCAAGTGTCCGAAAAACACCGAATTTACCTCACATTAGCGATTATTTCCATGCTAATTCGTCCTTTTTTTCTGATATTTCTGCGTATTTAATTTCTCGTTTTGCGACCTAAAGCACAATTTTTCTTACTGGTGACACTTTGAAGTGTTTATTTAAAGCATTTTACGCACTTGCTCCCAGTTTATTAAATAGATAGTAGACTGAGTAAGAAGGGGAGAAAAGTCGATGGGAGAATAAATGTACTGGAAAGCAAATACAGTTGGTCATGTAACAGTCAACCCATATAACACCATTAAGGGAAGTGGAAAGTGACACAAATGAAAGGGTTTGGGGACATGTTTACTAATATTTTACGCTTCTTAATCAAATGGGGAAGAAAATAAATTGAAGGCAAAATACACCAAAGAAGATGAATGTGTACTTTGATGCGCCACACTATTGTGTTTTTTATTTGAATGTGCAGAAAATGTATTTAACCTGAATGCAGAAATTGGTAGTAGGTGCTGTGGAAATTTAAAAATAGTTGGTATAGCACCTACCTTCAGCCACAAACGTCCAAATTTTTCTCTTTCTAAACATTCCTCTTCAAAGTGTTATGAACATACTTTGCAATATTTTGTGGGGATAAAATTACTCCTCCTTATTTTCTGGAGCCACATCCTGACTCGTTGTTCATCCTTCGGGAAACGAAAATATAAATCACACATAATCATTCTCCAGGTCCTAGACACACTTAACATGGTCTCCTACTGTAACTTTATAGTAAACAAAAAGGTTTGGACACACATATTATATGAAGACAATTACAGACTCCCACTCTATTGAATTTATCTGTCTCTCGTCTTTCAAATCTGTATACCTAATCGACAAGTCACTGATAAATACATGGAGGGTAGTATCTGTTCAAACAACTAACCATTCCCTTTCCTGTTCCACTAGCAAATTTACGAGAGGAAGCGATTGTTTATAAGCTTTTGTATGAACTGTAATATCTATTGTATAGTCATAAAATTGTAGAATAATAGGTCTACAGAATCACACCTTAATTATAATGCGTCTCGAAATTTTTAAACATAGTACCCATGAAAAGTTACTATCCCTCCTTTCACATAATTTTCTTAGAATCCGTAGCAACAACAGTCATTCACCATCGCTATTACACTATCAACAAACCGTGAAACCACAACAAAAACTCTTGATATTATAAACTTCAAACTCTGAGGAAAGTACACACGCACAGCGAGTACCCGAAAACACGTGACAATCCTGGATTAATGTTGACAACATGCGCAGAATGCAATGCTCACTCCAGAGATATTTACTCTATGTGCAGGAGGTATGATTGTATTGCGATTGCTTTTGTCTTGCTCTCGTTTAAATACTAGAACATAATTGATGTGTAAAAGAGTTACGAAAATATAATAAGCTAATCTGGAGCGCAGAGTAATCATTTAAGGAACCCACGCCGCATTTGTTATAACGGCAGAGTTTTTGTAGCATTTTTTGCAGCTGCTGTGGAGCTAGCTGCGATCATCTTTGACTGAGAAAGTTGGCTGCCATTACGCGGAAATACGACGAAGCTGGAGCAGAAGAACTTATTTAAAAATACTATGAAAATTAATTAGCATCAAATCGCAAGATTTATTTTATCATAAAGTGACTATTTTCAGTGATACAATTCATTATAGGTCAAGTTCCTCTTTGCATAAATTTTATTATACTAACACGTCTGATATTATTTGTAGGGAGCCTGGAGCTCGCTTTCAATCAGAATTTAAAGTTTAATTTGGCAACTTGCAAATATAATATTGCTTATTTGTAATTGTTTCTTACAAGGTTTTATGAAAGATAGCTTTACGAAATTAACTTCATGAACTTAATATAATACTCATATAACTTATAGTAGAAAGAGACATTACAAATAAATGTCGCCCCGGAACGTGTGGCTCGAGAAGTTAAAATATTAATAATTCTGTATATATGTATATAGGTATTCATTGACTTTAATTGTGTTCTAATAGAAAATAAATTTCATTTCATGTACAAACATCCTGAGCGAGACTAGCAGAGAAGAACTGACTGTAACCTGAGACGATGCAGATAGCAATAAGAAGAGAAAATCTTAAGGTAAAGGACCACTAGGTATCATACCTTGTTACATAGACAAGTATCATCAAAGTACAGTATCATAGATGGTACATGGTGTTAGATAGAATATATTTTGTGTTGGTAATAACCATAGTAACCAACAGATAATTTTGTGATTTTTTGAAGTAGTAATATTCGCAGGAGAGCTTCTGTAAAGTTTGGAAGGTGGGAGACGAGATACTGGCAGAAGTAAAGCTGTGAGTACCGGGCATGAGTCGTGCTTCGGTAGCTCAGTTGGTAGAGCACTTGCCCGCGAAAGGCAAAGGTCCCGAGTTCGAGTCTCGGTCGGGCACACAGATTTAATCTGCCAGGAAGTTTCATAGTAATATTAGTATTTGTGAATATAGTCCGTATTTATACTTTAGTATAGGTTTAGTAGTTAGATAAGTGAATATATTGTCATTATGGGGAAAATTGGACGAGTTTTGGAGTTGCAACCAGATGTTGGGACGAGTGTTTTAGATAACATTCAGTTATTGCCTGAAATGGACAGGCATAAAGAAATGTTAGACATTGATAGTGAGCAACGAGTAGAGAACATAGACACTATAATTTCCAGTGAAATGCCAGCATACTGAAATTTTAGAACAAGTAGCAGCTACCAGCAGGGATAGTGTTAATGTTTCAAGGAGTAGGATAACTACCACATCGGTATGTTCACCAATACTGGATCCATTTGCTGAATTTCTTAGGAAATTAGAAGAAAGAGATAGATTAAGGAAACAGGAATTGGCAAAAAGAGATCAAATCTTAATGGAGAGTATTAGTAGTTTGAATAACCAATTTAAAAGATACAATTAGAGACGACCGAAATGAAGAAAGCCCATGCGAAGATTGTCAGCAACTTAGCACAAGATGTGCAAACGCTGAAAACTACGCAGACAGTCTTAAGGAAGAAGTGGAGCAACTATCTAATCGCTTAGGTAATTTAGAAATAGCCCAGAAAGAGACAACAGAACAACATTTAAACGAACAAGCGAAAAAGCTCGAAAATGAGTTCCAACACTGGTTAAACGAAAAGGGAAACAAGATCTCCAAAGAAGTAGAAAGCAAGGTACAGGCTGCAATGCAAGAAGCTATTAGTGGAGCAGCGGTAGGCAAACAAACCACTATCGAAACGCTTCCTCACAGGTGAAAAAAGCGAAGCGAAATATAAAGCGCAAATACCACACCACCTACACTCCACAGCAATGATAGGAAATGGCCTTCTGGGTAAACCCATTCGTTACAGATAGACTTGGGATACTCAACACCCAGTCCAGAAGATAAGAGGCCGCGTGCAGCAAGAAATAACTCAAAGAATATCTGAAATTGAGTGTGCGCAATCGAAAGCGAGTAAAAGCAACGATTTCGGCATGCAATCCAGAACCTGTATGGTAATGAATGCACTATGTACAGTCTGTATCAACAAACCATGTACCAGTACAAGGATGCTTGCTGATTCATAATCAGGTAGGGGCAGCTTCTTCTTATTCCGTAAAGCACATAAAAGAAAGCTTAATCAAACACCGGCAATTCAAGGTGTTTAACGCCGAAAAGAAAACCATACATCCAGTAATTTTTATCAAAGGATTCCGTAAAGTGTTGCCGACTGCCTGGAATGAACGACAGAAAATACAATTCATAATCGCACACATTCAAGGTGACGATGCCCTATGAGCAAATGAAGTCATAGATAATTGCCACAGTGTACCGCAGTTTGAGAAACATTTTTTGGAACGATACTGGTCGAAAGCAATTCAGGAAAGATTGAGAACTGCAGTGTGTAGCCCTATAACCAGAAACAAGGCACACTTTGCAAGTATTTTGAGAAATACCTTAATAAAACCCAATATTGGGATGAACCAATTTCAACATGGGATGTTATCCAAATATTACGATTACCCAGCTATATTCGTAACAAGTTGATAAATGTACCAGAAGATGACTTAGAACGATACCTGTCTGTGTTGGATGAAATTGATCTTTCACAGGAGGAAAACAGGTCAATTAGGGACCGTGAGAATGGAAATTTTTCACCCCATAAGTTTGGAAATTGTAATAACAATAACAATTCCAATTTTGGAAATAATGTTAATGGAAAACCAGACCAATATACCAAACAAAACAGGAAGAATGGAAATGGACAAACGCCATATAATAAGAAAAGGAGATAGGAAGAGAGAGGTCAACCCACATACAACAACAACAACAATAATAACCCGAACAACAAGCGAAAAATGAATGAAGGTCAGTGGCCAAACCAAAACAACAATGCAAATAACCAAAATTACCCGGTGCAGTGGATGCAAACTTCAATGCCACCATCATCGCCAGTTAATAACATTCAATATCAATACCATAATCATAATTCTGTGCAGAATACCAATACCATACCACAACTGTGGACAGATCCCAGCAGCAGTGTACGAATAGCGAAAATGTCATCAGACAGAAGCAACAACATGGCTAGGCCGTCAAACGACAAAAGACCTCAATAACCTCCCAATTGCAGGTCGACGGACAGACAGGGGGCCCATCTATAAATAATGCACAAAATAATGTACAATTACTAAGGTACCATGAGGAAAGTAACATGCGAAAAGATTTGTTAACTGATCATCATAAATGTAATCCAACAGAAGAAAATGTACTGCAAACTATCATAAAAGCAAGGATAAATGAGATTCCGATAGAAGTCTACGTTGATACCGGTGCCACTACCAACATAATGAGCTCCGATCTATTCAGAACCTTGAGTCAAAACCGCAAATTACCCACATATCCTATACAAAACTGTAGTGTCGCTGGAGCGATTAGTGCACAGGCACAACACATTCAGTACCAGGTGCTGGTGGATTTATGCCTGGGAAATGATATTATTAAATGTAATTTTCTTGTGGTCAAGGGATTAAGAGTAGTCTGCATCCTTGGGTGCGACTTCCTCAGCGCGAGAAAGTCAAAGATAGACATTTCAAGTGGGAATATTTGCATGCTGAATGGCAATAGACAGATTGTATTGGATTATATGTGAACTGAAAATGTTCTTGGTAAAAATTGCCAGAGCATACAGGTGAAAAGCGGAGGACTGCCCATATTCCAAGTAAGCAGTGACTTAAGAGGGCAAGAGGAATATTATTCAGATCTAGTTCAACCTGAAACACTTCGCTCGACAGTAAAGTGCACAAATCAGAATACCTAACCGGATCTCAACGTCAACAGATTACACAGCTATTAAATAACTACAATAACGTATTTTCTGAAAAACCTGGAATCATCAAAGGATACATGTATGACATAGAGATGTTTCCCCATGAGATATACTGCCAAGCATCGTATTCTGTTCTGTGGACGAAAAAGAAAGCAGTGAACAAAGAAATCCAGAAAATGCTACAATTGGGGATAATACAACCATCATTATCACCATACAGTATTCCTCTGTTAGCTATACCCAAGCCCGGAGGGAAAATCAGACTTGTCCTAGATGCCAGAACATAAAAAAGATTATTATAGCTGTTATAACAAGACCAGCAAGTTTAGAAGAACAACCACAGAAATTCTATGGTGTAAAGTATCTAACCTCGATTGATATGCGAAGCAGTTATTGGCAAATCCCATTAACTGAAGATTCTAGAAAATATACAGCCTTTATTTTTAATGAAAATAGTTATCAGTTTAGAGTGTTGCCTTTTGGACTTAATGTAAGCGCATGTGTGTTTATCAAGCACTAGGCGCGGATTTATTCGAAAAGGTGACTCTTTATGTGGACGATCTTCTAGTGGCCACACCCACATGGGAAGAGCACGTACAAATCTTGGGAAGAGTATTAAATAAGTTAGCAGAAGCAGGAATAACGGCATATTTGGACAAGTCAAAATTTGGGAGAAATCATCTTAAGTTTCTTGGGCATATAATATCACCTCTAGGAATAATGCCCGATGGCAAGAAGTTACAAGCAATGAAAGAAGTCCCACAACCCACCAATAAGAAGCAGTTAAAATCGTTTATTGTATTAGTTTCTGTTTTCTGCCTGTTTGTACTGAACCAGCTGCTCAACAATGAAGCATTGCTTAACTTACTACATGAAAACACCATCTGGAACTAGTCCCAGGAATGCCAACAAGCATACAAAGAGATTAAAGTGACATTAGTAAATGCTAAATTGTTATGACCAAAGACCTTGGCATAGCTACTCATTCGTCATCCTATGGTGTAGGATCATGTTTATTTCAACTTGAAGAGGTAAATGGAGAAAGTGAAATCAGAGTAATAGCTTTTGCCAGCAGAGTGGTCAACAGTTGTGAAAGAGCATACTCAGTTAGAGAATTGGAAGCACTAAGTGTAGTTTGGGCCTTACAAAAATTTCATTATTATGTTTATGGTAAACAAATTAAAGTATTCTGTGACCATTAAGCTTTAAGTATTTTACTAACTTGCAAGCTCTTACATGCTAGATTACCCCAATGGGCATTAGTATTACAGGAGTACGATTTAAAAATAATGTATATAAAAGGACAGGATAATGTGATTGCTGATGCCATATCACGTGTACCTGTAGGCATGTCACAAGTAATGGAAATGATAGAGTGAGCATCAGAATATAAGATCCTACTAATGATGTCACAACCACACTGTCGTGAATATTTACACATGTGCAGAAATATCGTACAGCTACAAGATGAAGACCCTATCTGGACAAAAATAAAACATTCAGTGAAACAGGGCAAACCAGCAACGAAACCTTACGATATAAAATAGAAAATAACATCTTATATCATCAAAACGACATCGCCTCAGAAATCTGGTGTGTGTATTCCCTACAAGTATATACAAACTTTTGTCTGGTACACACACTACGCCTGGGGGCACATCAGAATATTAAAATGTGTAAATATGATTCAACAACATTGTTACATTCCTAATCTTAAACGCACAGTGCAATAGATACTAAGAACATGTGACCTGTGACAGAAAGCTAAAGCCAACAATCGGAGTAATGAAACAGTATTACATCCAATTATTCCCGTACAGCCACTGCAAATCGTGTCAGTAGACGTCACAAGACCGCTACCGACTGCTCGCCGTGGAATGAAATACATATTAGCATTTTATGACACCTTCACGAAATACGTTAAATTGTTTCCAATTAAAGTAACTACTTCCAGACAGATGGTGCAACGTAAGCTAAAAGATTACTTATCACAAGTAGGATAACCGCAAAATATTCTCACAGATAATGCTAAGTACTTCACTGGTCAGCTGTGGAGGAATTTCTACGTGACCAGGAAATAAAGCACAGATTTGTTGCACATTTCCACCCGGAAGCCAGGCCCATGGAAAGAATATTTCGCGAAATGAACAGATTTATCCGAACCTATGCTCACCAGCAGCACACTAAATGGCCAGAGTTAATACCTTAATTCGAAAATATCCACAACAATTTGCCACAATCAGCAACAGGATATTCACCACATGAACTGTTATTCAATGCTTCGGAGCCAAATGATTGGATCACTCCATTGCCGAAACTACCACGCAAGGATACCACTCAAGAGTAGAGGATAAGAGACGCAATCAACAATATGGCCAGAGTTGCTCATTGACGAAAGGTTCAATATGACAACATGATAAGAAAATCAGTCACATATCAAGTCAATGACTTAGTCTTGATAAAGAATCACCATAAGTCATCGCTCATCACAAAGAATAAGAGTGGCAGATGTTATATATTGGACCTTTCAGAACTGTGCAAATCCCGCACAACTGTAGTTACCTTCTAGCTGATGTGACTAATGGGAAAATCAAAGGACTATATCCTTATAAGGACTTCAAGAAATTTATTATGCCTGGAGAATGAACATGAATACCTTTTTTGTATTTTGTGTATAGTATGTAAGTTTTGAAGAGAGTCTGATATTTTATATATATATATATATATATATATATATATATATATATATATATAATGTGTAATTATAAGAAGTGTCTTTCATGTTTTGTATCTAATATGTAAGATATCTTGTCCATGCGGTAATGAGTAACTACATTTGCATCATTTCAATGAGAAGAAGAAAGATAAAGGACCTTCAGTTCAACAATAAATTTTATTCAAAATGTAATTTATAATTATATCTTGTTTTGATTTTTCAAACAGTAATAAATTAAATAAAGATAAGTGTTAATGTAGTTCATGTTAAATATTTATTCAATTCATACACTAAATATTATTAAGGTCACATGAAAATGTTTACACAGGGTATATGCATTGTATTACGTGCACACCATGTGACATCTGTGGTGTGGTACTTTGAAAAATGAAAGGGAAAGTATAGGCATAAGACTAATGTATTTGAGAGTAGATAATAGCTCAACATTAGAGCTTGTCATAAAATAGCTTCAAATGTCTTCCAAGGATACACGTTTACACTGAAAGTTTATGAAGCAAGAACATGTGTAGCGGTCCTAGTTACAACTTAAATATGTGAAGTGACCAATTTTGCTCATATTAAGCATACACATAATGCTAAGTCAGGCCAGAATCCGTTACATGTATTATGTAACCATCAACTGTATACAAAAATATACCATGCAGCACAGTGTGATTCATAAAATTTCTTGTAATATGTTTCATGTACGAACAGATATCTGTGTCACTATGTTATGTCAAAACCAAGACTCATGTAATGCCATTTGCCAAAGTTATACGTTAAGCCAGGGGCGGGCAAACGTTGCATGCGGCTCACGAGCACACAGCGCTGCACGTGTGCTGCTCGCGTGCAATCGTCGACCGGGGCAGTGGCGACAGTCGGCAGGTTGCGGCAGTGTAGTACCAGGCTAAGCTGTGGACGTTGAAGCGAAACGACCACTACATAGTGAGCGTTGTATTTCAAGAACCGGAAAATGCAGAGTGAATCAAGGAAACGCAGAAGTGGAGATTTACTATCTTTTAAAAAGGAATGGGAGAATCATTTTTTCTTTGTGCAAAAACGTGAAAATTCGAAATGTATAATATGTGACAGTATTCTCGCTGGTCAGCGGAAGTTTAATATTGAACGCCATTATAATAAATTTCAATACGTTCCCGTACTTAGTGCAATAAAAGAGGAGTTTCTCAAGCGATTTGGGGATATATCATACTTATCCCAAGGTTTTGAATAGTTCTCGAGACAATTTGCTGTTTCTGTAGTTGCAAATGGAATTAATAGATCTACACTGTAGATTCTACAGCGTAGTTCTCGTATGAGAGACAAGTTCCTTTTGGCAAGACGTGTAATAGATTTTTATCACGACTTTCCACAGCAAGAGTTTACTCATCTCCATCGTGAAGCCGCGAAGATAATATGTTTGGCTCGACATACGTTTGTGACAGATTTTTTTCTGTTATGAAAACTGATAAGTCTCGGTTAAGAGCAAACATCAGTAATGAAAATTTACATAACTGTTTGCGTTTGTCTGTATGTAGAAATTTTGTTCCAGACATTAAACGTATTGTAAACTCCACTTGTGATAATTAAATACAATGTATCGTAGGTAATAGGTACTCTTTCAAACCATGATTTCTTTCAAGCACTCGTACTAACCCTATTCCTTCATTCAATGAAGCAGGCCAGGAAAAACTACGCACTGCAGGGGGAGCAGTGGAGAGACAGTATGGTGGGGAGGGGGGAGAAGCGGGTGGCCAGCTCGCCCCTGTGTGCACGCACAACACCTGTTTACTGCACATGTGCAAGTGCACCGCACACATGCAGGATTCCTGCCCGCCCCTGCGTTAAGCTATACTAACAGGTACTTAAATAGTGTGTTGGTACTTGAAAATGCAGTGTGAGCTTTGAAGAATGTATTGGTGATAACTCTGGACAGTGAGCACTTATGTGCTGAGCGACGTTAGCCATACAAGGTACAGACATTGGTCGAACATCTATACGTACAATGGTATAAAACACAAGACTGTGTACAGTGTGTTTGAACCATGCAATTAATAGTGTGAATTTGGATGCTACCTTTAGTGCGCCAATAAATATACGTTGCCGTGAACAACGTGGTAGAACATTTATGACAACGATTGCGGTGGACCAGCATCAAACAGAAAGATGAGAAGCATTGACATTTTATGCGAGATGGTGATAACAGGAATACGTAGGGCTTTATTAGGCATCATGCAGCACACGTAAGTGCAAATACACTGATACTAATAAGTGACAGAGCCTGTGCCTCAATGACGCAATATTGTCTATTAACCAGTTTCTACCCACAGAAAAGCACTAAATAAAATCCATGACTATAACATATGAACATCTGTTGCATGCCAGGTATGAGACAATGTCTTCTCCCATTCTGACTACGCGAGTGATCAATGTGTAACTGTGCAATAGTGCCGACACATCAGGCTCAAGAGGCAAGAAAAAGAACAACGTTTCCAGCTGATACTACGTGACAACAGACAGGAGACATCGCAATGGCACAATACAATGCCAGCGACACCACCTACATGCAACAAGAAATTCGCCGATTAATCTTTTGAATGATTTTCAAAAACAACAGAATAAAATTCAAAGAACACTCATATATAACCCTGTGTATGTGATATTTTGCTGGAAAACTATTTCTTTTCAATGTACATATTTATAATGATGTAATATGTATGATCATCTTTTGAATTTCGAGTAGTGGGTAAAGATCAATAGCTCTGTCAAGGTTTTTCTGGGGTTTCCCTAAGGCCTATGTCCAAATGGAAGAGCTGAATGTAATATACCTATCCCCAGCCATCATATGTAAAAGAAACTGTAATGTGAAATGAATGTGACAAATGAACAACTTGAAAGTGACACTTGTGGTCTACAAGGACCAAACATTTAAAAGTGTACTCCTGGTAGCCCAGGGGGCGATATAGTGTCCCTTTCCACATATTTGACATGAACGATATAAATACCGTCAAAAGAACTATACATGCGTAATGTTGTGTGAACTTTAATGCCTAATTGTGATACAGACAAATTGACGAAATAACTTTAAAGACAATTTATCGATTCTGATAATAGAAAAAAGACCTTATTCTCTGTGATATAAGATCATATGTGTAAACTAAAGAACTGATCACTATAATCATTGTTATATTATAAAAGAACTGGAAGACAATTAACTTAGTCGTCTTCTGATGTTTTCTTGTGTCTTAGCTATTGGTTGAGTGCAGAAGGTACGATCGTATTGTGATAGCTTTTGTCTTGCTTTCGTTTAAGTACTAGAACATAATTGATGTGTAAAAGAGTTACGAAAATAGAATAAGCTAATCTGGAGTGCAGAGTAATCATTTAAGGAACCCACGCCACATTTGTTATAACGCAAGAGTTTGAGTAGCATTTTTTGCAGCTGCTGCGGAGCTAGCTGCGATCATCTTTGACTGAGAAAGTTGGCCGCCATTACGCGCCGCATTTAAACGAAATGGACAGTGTCTTGAAAGGAGGATATAAGATGAACATCAACAAAAGCAAAACGAGGATAATCGAATGTAGTCGAATTAAGTTGGGTGATGCTGAGGGAATTAGATTAGGAAATGAGACACTTAACATAGTAAATGAGTTTTGTTATTTGGGGAGCAAAATAACTGATGATGGTCGAAGTAGAGAGGATATAAAATGTAGACGCAAAGGGAAGGAAATCGTTTCTGAAGAAGAGAAATTTGTTAACATCGAGTATAAATTTAAATGTAAGGAAGTCGTTTCTGAAAGTATTTGTATGGAGTGAAACTTTTGTATGGAAGTGGAACATGGACGATAATTAGTTTGGACAAGAACAGAATAGGAGCTTTCGCAATGTGGTGCTACAGAAGAATTCTGAAGATTAGATTGGTAGATCCCATAACTAATGAGGAGGTATTGAATAAAATTGGGGAGAAGAGGAGTTCGTGGCACAACTTGACTAGAAGAAGGGATCGGTTGGTAGGACATGTTCTGAGGCATCAAGGGATTACCAATTTAGCACTGGAGGGCAGTGTGGAGGGTAAAAATCGTAGAAGGAGACCAAGAGATGAATATACTAAGCAGATTCAGAAAGATGTAAGTTGCAGTAGGAACTGGGAGATGAAGAAACTTGCACAGGATAGAGTAGCATGGAGAGCTGCATCAAACCAGTCACAGGACTGAAGACCACAACAACACAACAACAACAACATCAAAATTAATTAGCATCAAATCACAAGATTTATTTTATCATAAAGTGACTATTTTCAGTGATACAATTTATTATAGGTCAGGTGTCTCTTTGCATAAATTTTATTACGCTAACACGTCTGATATTATTTATAGGGAACCTGGCGCTCGTTTTCAATCAGAATTTAAAGTTTAATGTGGCAACCTGCAAATATAACATTGCTTATTTGTAATTGTTTCTTACGAGGTTTTATGAAAGATAGCTTTGCGAAATTTAACTTCATGAACTTAATAGAATCCTCATATAGCAGAAAGAGACATTACACAGACCAGGTCAGGCTGAACGCCTTAGAAACACTGTCCAGCGAGTGCAGCAAGGTGGAGTTTCTCTGCTGTTTTGTGGTGCCGACATACGCAACTGGTGGTCATGGAAGGCGCCGTAATGACTGCATGATACGTGAATGCCATCCTCCGACTGATAGTGCAACCGTGTTGGCAGAATATTGGTGAGGTATTCATCTTCGTGGATGACAATTTGCGCCCCCATCGTACACATCTTGTGAATGACTTCGTTCAGGATAATGACATCGCCCGACTATAGTGGCCAGCATGTTCTCCAGACATGAACCCTCTTGAACATGACTGAGATAGATTGAAAAGGGCTGTTTACAGTCAGCCTGATCCACCAACCACCCTGAGGGATGTATGCCGAATTGCCATTGAGGAGTGACACAATCTGGACCAACAATGCCTTAATGAAGTTGTGGATAGTATGCCACGACGAATACAGGCATGCATCAATGCAGAAGGATGAGCTACTGGGTATTGGAGGTACTGGCATGTACAGCAATCTGGACCACCACCTCTGAAGGTCTCGCTGTATTGTGGTACAACATGCAATGTGTGGTTTTCATAAGCAGCAAAAAGGGTGGAAATTAAGTTTATGTTGATATCTATTCCAATTTTCTGCACAGGTTCCGAAACTCTCGGAACCGAAGCGATGCAAAACTTTTTTTGATGTGTGTATATGACAAAGCCATATGTTGAACATGACAATCTTTCCCCTCGGAGGTGCCATGTTGCCATGTGGAGCTTGGTGTTCTTGCGACCATGTATTGTCGTGGCCACTGCTGCCATAAGTCGTGTAAGCTGACTACAGTCCTGCCAAGTCTTTCTGCAGTATTTCAGAAGGCTCATGCAGATTCTTGTAGCCCTATTATGTCTCCTCTTTAAAACTCAGTGAGGTGCTGATAATGGCATCTTTGTCATCTTAAAGGCATTCCTGACTATCATCAACTCAGTGAATCCAGTCTCAAAGGTAACTAACACTCATGACCATTATAGCATTATTTAAAGCACAACTGATTTGCATCCTCCTGTCTTATGCGACTAGCGTGAAATTTGGAAAGACATCATCTTTCAAATGTAGAAATACACCTACAAACTTTCTTTTATGTCACACAACTCCTTCTTAGTGTTGCAAATTTTTTCCATCAGTGTATTTTGAAAAATGCACTAACAAAACGAGATATTGGAGCAAAATTGTATCCCATGTGGACATATTTAAAATTCTGAAAGTTCGATTCCCACCTCATATTTGCAAAAAGCTAGTCGCTATACTGGAGCAGACCTGGAACATTTTTGTTCCATGTTGGACTCCATTGTTTTGATTTACAAGGATACTTGAAGCCAAACAAATAACTCATTTGTGCCACCAAATTTTCAAAGTAACGGAAATGCACAATGCCACTAGCAATTGCAAACTAAATGACAATATCTCCTTAGTTTTAGATGCCACAGAATCAACAAGGTCACTTCCCAGTTAGGATAAAGCCAGAAAATTTAGATGAGCGATTACTAAAATTTCACAGCGTAAAATACTTAACAAGCATAGGTTTGTATGCCTCATCCTGGCAGATTGCACTTCAGCCTGATAGTAGGAAATATACAGCATTCGTATGTACTGGTACTAGTTACCAATTCTGTGTACTTCCTTTCAGATTGAATGTCAGTGCAGTGTTGTTCATAGCATCCCTAGTTATAGTACTGGGTCCACAGTTGCTAAGTAGACTGACTGTGTATGTGGCCGACCTGTTGGTTGCCACCACAACATGGAAAGAACACATGGAATTGCAGAACAAAGTATTAGAGAGATTCAGAGAGTATAATGTCACAATAAACTTACCAAAGTCGGAATTTGGACATCAGAAAATAAAAGTTTTGGATCACATTATTTCCTCAGATCAGATAGAACCACACAAAGGAAAGATCGATGCAATAAAAAATTTTCCAGCACTACAAAATAGATGACAAATCAAAGCATTTGCCATTTACTTAATTGTGTCTGTTTGTGACTTGGAAAGAATTAGAGCTGCATACCTTGGATATTCCCACGAAACCAGTCACAGGTACAGAAGGGAGCCATCATAATTACGAGTAGGGTCCACCCTTGATTATCTAGTAGAAATGTATACAAACAGCTGGGGACTCACCATGCCATATAAGCTTATTTTTTTCACTTTTGTGATGTGTCAACAAGAAGTGTCCAATTTACAAAATAAGCAGTGTATCTCACGATTATGATACAAGAAATAAATGCAATCTTCATAAAGATTTAAAATATCTCAGCATGGTACACAAAGAACTACATTACTCAAGCATAAAGGTATACAATAAACTCCCATTTCATGCCAGATAAGTCATTGGGAATCTGACAAGTAAATCAAAAAAGCTAAAACTATATATTTTGCAAAGTCTTTCTACTCTTTACAGGAATTTTTGACAGTGCATTTGACTGTACTTTATTTTAAGTGATTCTATGTGAACTTACTGTGTAGCACTAGTATCTCACTTTTTAACAAAACGATTTACATGGAAATTAGAGTGTAAGCCATATAATTTGTATGTGTGACTATTATTACTACAGTTATCTGAGTTGTTATACGAGCAGCAGGACTTCACTTTTATGTATTTGTTTGCATATGATTTAGATTTTAACCATGTGAGGCACCTTGAGATACAGGCACCCTTAACTGTATCGAAATCTACAGCATGCTTAGTTGTGATGATGATCTGTCCAAATGGATTCAAGATAATTTGGCAGAAACTCAAAAACTGGAACACATTAATTAGTGTAAGGATCTCCTCAAAACTTTGATTGAGGAAATGCTAAATTGGCATAAAACTTCATAAACATGATTATTAACTGGATACATTCATATCAACTGGAAACTAGACAGCAATCAACTGTTTGTGTGTCTCAAGAAGAACTATAACCAAAAACAGTGTGTTCATGAACTGCTTAAAAAAACCTGATTGCTTGTTTTTTTGGATGCCTAAGGCATCTCGTGAGCATTGACTGATAAAAAATTAATGCTGAATAGTATACAACAATTTAACTGCAACAAGTCATCAATGAAATCAGGGAAAAACGGGAAATAGTGCTTTATTATTCATCATGACAATGCCAGCTGTCAAATAGTGCACTTTAAATGTTCTTGGTATCACATTCAATTTGCGACTTAGAGGCTGTTGGTATTATCTGTTTCACTTTTACTGAAAAGGAAAAATAATACTTCTTATGCTATCTAGTGCCAAGAACCAGTAATCACTGTAAATAACATAACTTAGATACTGAAAACTAGTAGGAGATTTTAAACTATAGTCTGATTAATATTATGTGATAAATTAGCATCTGTCTATTACTACTACAGTGTTTACACATTGGTTGCTGGGTACTGCTTGGTTATAGGTGACACACAAACGTAGAGAGTGCAATGTTGAATGTGGCCACTGTGTGGTGTGTCTGAAATTCCAGATGCTCTGAGAACAGCTGATTTTATGTGACCAATGACTGAAATGCAGCACACGACAAATTCTTTAGCCCTGAATTTAAACACGTCCTAAGCGAACCACAGCCTCATGAAGTGGAATGTATCTGAGAAAATGGCAATCAGCAATCTGCAGCACAACTAAAATAACGATGGCTTTGTTCATGGTAATTAAAGCTGACCTCTATGAGCAAATTCAAGACAGAAAAAAATCAGTTTCACTACTAAAAGCAAACTGTACTTTCTGGCTATCATTGGTTACCTGAATCTATTTTCACATTGGCTATATGAGCTGCTGTATTACCAACTGATGAGCAGTCCTCGTTGACACATGGTTACTGGTTATAGGTGACACAGACTGATTGCGAACAATAAAGAATGATAGGAAGAAAAATAAGAGCAAATAAAGAAGTGAATATAATGTTGAAAATCACACGGCAAAGAATAAGAAATTACAAAATTGTATTTAAACCGATTAACTGAAAAAATAATAATCATAGTTATTTGATTAGAGTTAGAAGTAAAGAAATTTCGCTACATTTGATGAGATTCAAACCTGTGATGTCCTACACATCAGGTTTATATGTTAACCATTGCAATATGACACAACACTGGTTTAAGTAGCTTGTTTTATGACTGTGGTGAGCAAGTCGCGGCAATGAATTGTAGCATTCAAAAATTCAGCTTCAGCTGAGCTTATCTAAAATAAGGTGATCTCTGTGATTACAATGACTGTATATGTGATGCTGAACAGCATCTTGTGCAGCAATAGCCAGTAGTGTTTGGTTAGTGTTGTGTTTGAGAAGTGTGTATTTCATTAGCATCATTATGTGTATGTATTTTTTTTGGTGTAGTTATCATGTGTGACGAAATATGAAACAAAACGGTTAGATCCAAGATTTGGATCCAAACACAGAGTGAAACGCTGGACAAAAAATTGGAAGTGAACTGACCAAATGCCGTGGCAATCTGGCCATGGTGAATGATTTGCATATGATGTTAAGTGTTCTGACTGGAGGAAACCAGCTCCAACACATGAATTCTCAACTGTCAGATAATTTTAAGCAGACTACGTGTCTGCACAATTTCTGGATATTAATTGAAAATTCTGAGAAGAAAATTTTTTGTGAAAAATATCTAAGTATCGAAATACAATAAATTTAGATTCTGTGTGATTAATTAAATTGAAAATTTTATTAATTGACAATATAAGGAATATATAATATACTATATAAGGAATATATATATTAAACATAAAGATGAAACAAATTAGAAAAAACCTCCTAAAGTTCTTGACCAATTTAATTCAGATTTTTTCACAATACATTAGCATATGCTCACATGGACATAGGATACATATTCCTTTAACATAAATACATATATAGTACATAAAGGAGAAATTTTCTTAGCAAAAAGCTCAAAAAGTTATTGACCAGTCTGATTCGTATCTGATTGATGCATGTGTTGGAGTTTTGATGCAGTTACTTTTACATGTTATGACCTGTTGCAGTGCAGGAGAATGGGAGGATCTGAAGATGGCTACTACATAGCAACACTATTCAATAAACATTGCAATCAGACAATTCAATAAAAATTATGTACATCATGATTGCTCTCCAAATAGACGTTTTATGGCAAATTCTGTTCACTAATTAGTATTTCATTAATATAATCATGTAACATGAGCCAATTTGAACATGAAATTATCAAGAAAATACAAACAAACATCTCAAAACAACATTAAAAAAATCAGTGTATAAAATTACATAACAAATTCCTCAAGGAAGTGAAATTGATTACTAAAATATTTGTTTAAAATGTAGCTACTATATTCCCATAAGGAGGCTATGCACACTGTATTAAAGGTTTCTTAGAGGACTACAGGAGTTGTCAGTAACAACATTATACTACACAATCATGATGTAACACTTCTACTAGAAAATCGGCTGTCAAGGTCTAAAGTACATGACAGATATCTCAGTCTCTTGATTTCAACATCTTACTCTTCATGGAGTATGCTGACTCAGGTTTCAGTTGGACTGAGGAGAGGACATGAAGACTTTGATGGGCATTCTTGCATATTTATGACCATTGAGTCACTTTTCTGAACAGACTGAAATTAGTTCAAGGGACATAGTAGCATATTCCTGATGTAGAAGTCACCAGTGGATATCCTCAATATGTGTAGCAATGAAGAGCAAAACTGTGTTTTATATTATAAGTAATCTGAAACATGATGTATGTAAATCATAGAGCACTGTACAACAGGGACCAACTGTATAAGGCACTGTAGCTATGTATTAAGACACCGACGCCATATGCAGGAGGATGGAATTTGCCATATCTGGCCATACACATTTAGGTTTCCTGTTATTTTCTTAAATAATTCTAGGGAACACCGTGGCTGACACCTTTCCTATCCTCATAAGGAATACTTGTATATTCTGTGTTTATGAGTTACTGATTTTCATTGCCTTGCCATAGCATGACAATTCTTATATTAGTGTGACATGATGTTTGAATGACTAATTAAGTAAGTAAAAAATAAAATAAAATAAGTAATATTTTTAAAGGAAAATGCGGCAGAAGTCTTGGAGCAATGCAAAACATGGAAATAAGAGTTATATAAACCAGAATTACCAAATAGTGCAAAAAAAAAGGAGCAAGAATCGTCCCAAACATATATCATTAATCCCTAATTTTACAGTTTACCTATGATTTTGCATGTTGAGACCTGAAGCAAGCAGTACAATAACAGCAGTATAAAACATGATGCACATTTTGCACAGAAAAAGACTGTATAGAGATAAAATATGGTCACTTGTCTACATCTTCATCTACATCTGTACTCTGTAAACCACTGTGAAATGCATGGAAGAGATTACATCCCACTGTACAAGGTATTAAGGCTGTAGTGGCCCATGCTACTTCTGTGAACCCGCAAAGACAGTAATGTGAAGTACATAAATATTCTGTGTGTCCACTTTTCCGTTTTTTACTCTTTGACGTTACTTTTTCTCCGATTACTCCTTGTGTCTTATTCACTAACGTAACTAGGGTAATGCTCGTTTCACACTTCCTGCAAATGTGACGTTATTTTGATGTCATGCGCAATATCGACGACCGAATGATCGACTATCGACTTTGTGACAAGGAAAAATATGAATGTTAATGCCCCTCCATTCACTCGCAGCAATTTAAGCTATCATCTTAGATTCCTGCCTAACCAAACACTCGGGAATCGCTGAATATTTATTTCGTCCTTTGTTCTGAAATCAGTCGGAAGTAGATAACAGCGAATGTTGCAGAACATACTTGTATTACATTCATAAGAAAGTCCCAGAATGCGTTAACTACACAGATACGAAAAAAAGTATATGCACGTGGCCAGATGTAAACCACATCATTCCACTCGAGGAACCACGATGTTATCCATTACGCTAGCACTTAAACTTCTGATTGTTGTCTCCAGCATTGATTGTCATTATCTCTCTTGAAGGTTTATATTATTGATGCGTTATTCAGTGACATTTAATAGCGATATGCTTGTGATCAATTTTCAATCCTGCATTACTTTGAAATGCCATACTACAAATTACAAGTGTGCAAGTGTTTTTCATTTTTAATTTGTAAATTATTGACAATAACAACTCACTCCTGAGAGACTACCTTTACATGATGGCATTAAATGTCAGAATACCATTATGTGACATTTAATTATGGCAATAATTGAAATAAATCACTCCAAGAATGATGTGCTTATATAACTCTCCAATACGAGTGAATGAAGTCTTGTGAGGATATGCTTTTACTTATATATACCATAGAGGTAAAAAGAGTGGTGAGGTGGCATTACGTCACAGTCTTGAAGCCAATGTCTGCACAAAATATTAGGTTCACTATATTCATACCCCCATAATTCCCTGCGGTGATACCTTCCGAGATGTCACTCTTAATAGCCGGGCAGTAGAGAGCCTGTATACAGAGAGAGTGGCCATAGGTGAAGTTGCCCATGGTTGGTTGATTAGCTTTGGCGCCATTTTTCTGCCAAACGTCTCTCGCGCTTCCTATGTTCGCCGTGCTTTTGAGTTGAATTGTAGTTCAGAGGACTTTTGGAAATGATTAAAAGGTATTTGAATTATTGAGAGACTTGTTATGTGTTGTGCATGCATGTTTGATTTAGTTGTATATCATTTTTAGTACGTAATAAGCGTTTGCTATCTTAAATACATGATGAAGTAATGAAGCGTTTTGTGATGAAGTCGGTAGGTCTACATGTTTGAAGTAAACACGTTAGTAATTGTACAGTATTCTTTTTGGCATCTGTAATTCGTTCTGCAGAAGTTCGTAGCCGATGCCAGGTTGTGCTGCATTTGGTTGTTCCAATAGAGGGGAAGGTGGATTTCGCATGTTAGCATTTCCACGCAATGAAGAAAGACGAAAGCAGTGGGCAGTCACAGTCAACAGTGCTGACATAAATCAAACAGGAGCCTTGTGGAAACCAACCAAGTACTCTTATCTATGCGAAGTAAGTCGTTTTTGCTTTTTACTACATATAAAACAACTTGCAATATACATAGTTAAATTTGAAAACAGACCTGTAAATTGGTTGTGTGAAAATTACTATAACACATTATTCTTATAAACATAGAATTAAAATGGGATTCTGTACCCAATGTGTAAGAATTTTGCTAAGCTGAAGACGTCATAATTACGTCCTTCAGTGTCATAAGATGTTTTTATTTTAACAGTAATGTATTGAAGATTTCCATGAGTTTAATTTGATTTCTGGGCCACTGTTAGTAATTCCAGGTAATCTGATTGTGGTTTCATAACTATTTCATTAATGCTGTTAGGGCAGGAAGTTTCCCAGATTTTGGATTTCTGACTTCCTTTTTTCTTTCTTTCTTTCTGTAGTAGCCTTATCACGTAAACATGTTATTGAAATAGTGTATCAAGTAATAACAATTACGTTCTTTTCCTTACAGAAACATTTCACTGATGACCAGTGGGAGAAAGTCAGGGTTTATGGCAAAAGAAAACTCAGGTCAACTGCCACACCAACCATTTTTCCCCACACAGCACCAAAGGCAAAAAGAAGAAAACACACTACATCAACAGCAGTCTACTTCTGAAAATGAGTGCAGGAGGCCTTCGGTGGAATCAGTTGCAGAATTCCAGCAGCAGTGTGAAGAAGAGCCCATGTGTGGTGTGGATGACCTTAGAATTAAAGGAGCTAGAAGAATATATTCAGGCACAGCAAAGGCAAATATCGACTCTTAAGAAGAAGGTCAGTGACCTTACTTTAAAGAATATCCGTTTAAAAAAGAAACTTGGCAATATGTGTACCACTGTTCCACAAAAATTAAAAACATTATTTAATGTCAATCAAATGAACTCTTTACATCAGAAAAAAGTTAAGTCAGCGGCTTGTAGTGTGAAAAAGGTTCTTCAGGTGAAATTTGCATGTGGTGGCAAAGGATTTGACTTTTTAATCAGTTCTGGTTTTCCATTTGCATCTCAGGGCAGACTACGAAGAAGACTTCAAGATTTAAATTTCAGTTCAGGTATTCTTGACCAAGTATTTTCCCTTTTAAAGGAAAAGGTTCAGACTATGAGGGAGAAAGAAGGTGACTGTCTTACTGCTTGATGAAATGTCAATTACTCCAAGCAGGGAATTTGATGTGGGGACAGGTGAATTTACAGGTAATGTTACACTTCCATGTCATGAAGGTGTGGCCACACATGCTTGTGTTTTTCTCTTGGGTGGTATCACTTCCAGATGGAAACAGGTAGTGGCTCTTCACTTTACTGGAAATAGTATAAATGGAAAAGTTTTGTGTGACATTATTTTACAGATCTGTAAGTGTAGTGAAAATATAGGACTACATGTACATTGTGTGACTTCAGATATGGGTGCTGCAAATCAAAGTATGTGGAGACAATTTGGAATTGTGTCTGGAAAAATCTCTGTCATTCAGAATTATATTGTGAACTCTGAAGAACCATCAAGAAAAATATATTTCATTGCAGATGTTCCACATCTTTTAAAAAAAAACGTTAGACAATGCTTGCAGTCAAACACTATTATAAACATTCCAGAGAGGATAAGAGAAAATTATAAGCTGCCATCCACAGTTTTTGACTGTAATCACATTAAGGATCTACATCATTTTGATCAGGATAATGACTTGAAACTTGCTCCAAAACCAAATAAATTTAGCAAAATGAAAGTTTCTGGGGCATGAAATTTTCTCAGTCATGAAACCAGTTATGGTGTGAAGTTCATATCCTCAGAAACAGAAAAAGCAGGTTACACAACAACAGCCTGGTTTGTGGAGATGGTTGATAAGTGGTTTTCCACAATGACTTCCAGACATCCAGTCACTGCCCTATGCACATTCAACCCAGAAAAATATGAAGAGGCTATTACTTTGCTGAATGAAGTGATGATGATATTTGAGCATATGGCAATTGGAAAATATGGTCACTGGAAACCTGTCCAAAATGGTGTAAAACTGTCCATACAAAGTGTACTTGATTTACAGGACCTCTTTTTGATCAACAAGAATTACAAATTTTTGCTTACTGCTAGATTTACACAAGATTGTCTCGAAAATTTGTTCTCGTGTGTTATAAGCATTCAGAAGGTACCCACAGCATTGCAGTTCAAAAAAATTTGGAAACGATTCACATTGCTCAGTATTTCTCAGATGTAGGGAAGGGTTCTTATGACAAGTGTGATTCTGTTTACCTTTCTAGTTTTCTGGACCCATATTCAGTTAAACACACCCAATCATCTGTTGTTCAGCCTCTGTTTAAGGTTCCCAAACAATGGAATGAACATGTTATCAATTCTGAAGATGAATTAAGTAATTCTGAAAGAAATGTGTTATATCACATTGCTGGGTATGTTATAGGGAGGGCAAAGAAGTTTGACAAGTTGTGTGGTTACTGCCTGAATGCAGTAGCTTCTTGTAACAGGCAAAACAAAGACTATTGTAAATTTGTAAATATGAAACAGTTCAGGCAAGGTAAAGTCGGCCTTATCTATGCATGATTGTTTCTCCTTTTTTAAAAAAAATAGAAGTGATTTTTAGAAATATGGCCAGTACCCTTGAAAATACAAGGAATTTGAACTGCTTACAATTTGTTCTAGATAAATTCTGTAGTGATGATAACATCCAAAGAATTGAGTTTCCAGGCTGCCATAACATAAAGCTGACGTTAATGAAACGATTTATCAGGTTTCGCCTTAAGATATTCTGTATGAAAATGAAGAGGAATATGGCATTGAAATTTGGACATGAAATGGCCAACAAAACCTAAGCTATGCATGCAATTGCTCAAAATGTTAAGTAGGCAAAGTATTATTTCTTACCTTTCCTTTGACAGACAATATAGAGTAGCTGAATTAAATTACAAATTTATAACAATTCCCTACTTTAACTATGTAACGTTAGTGACATACTGTTACTGGTATGGTGCACAAACTTGACATAAGCTTTTGTGTATATGTGTTAATATATATCCACATTTCTAATTTTTTGTTGTGTAGGTGCACTAGCTTCTAAATTATCTTTTGTGCAAAAGTGTGGTGATAACATACTTGATTATTGTAGCACTTTGTTTTGCGGTAATGTGTTGAATTTTGGAAATTTTTAATGACCATATTGCACAGAAATTTCTGACACTCATTTGTGTTTGGGGCAGTAGCATATGAATCACATTTTGTTGTTGGACTACAGTTCTTTAATCCTCATTTTTATAAAATTTTATAGACATTATTTCATACGGGTACTGTTTATTATGTGTTAATTGAAAATAAATTTAAGTTATTGTACCCAATAAATCTGTTTTCTCTTATTTCCTGCATTGTTACTGATATGTGTCATGCTATATATAATTTTGTTATAATGAAGTGACAAATTTGAGCCATTCTGTGTTCTTAATACTTCTAAGATTCATGTAATGCTTACAGGATTTTTTGTTGCCTAGGGTAACTCTATTGCTGGACAGCACAATTAAGTATTTCAGGAAGTGCTTCATCACACACAATTTATGGGTGGAAGGACTTTTCTTTCTGGTGACAGGGATCTTTCCTTATCTGCTTTTTCTCCATAATGTGGGCCTATGGCCTAATGAAACTAATATATTTTAGTGCTTATGGAAAAGACCATGTGGCTAGCAAATTATTAAAGAGACAAGAAGAGAGAGATGACCAAAATTCCAGGCCATCTTTAAGGTATTCAATGCATAGATTTGTTGCAGGCAGCTACTCATTACTGATATATTAAACTTGAAACTTGACATTTCATATTTGTGAGAACAGAGGTTCCAAATATCTACTGTACTAGAAACAAGAATATTTTGAATTTGGTAATCTTTGGCAAAATTTGTAACTTCTTGTTGCAGTGTGAAATGCCCAGTCAGGAAGGAATGAGTAACTCTTGTAATAAAGTACAGGTACAACTTGCTTAATGGTATATATTATCCGAAATGTTTATTTAGTTACATCTATAATAATGTTTGTTCTTCACTTTGCTCAGAGAACTCTGAATTTAAGGTTTCAGTTTTTTTAATATTTTTAGTCACGCAAAACAGGTAGGCCTATTACAATTTACTGCATTTTTAAGCTCTTATTTCTTTAACGGTTTGAACATACTGGTAGCATCACAAGCTTTTCTGAAGCCAATATCTGACAGTCCTTGCTGGAAATGGGAAGTTCCTGTAATTGTTGTGCCATGCTCATTCGACTTTATAGCGTCAACCTTTATTTCGCTCCGAATCAGAACACTAGGCATTATTTTGGTTTCAGTATTATTGCCTGACTGTTGACGCAGGCAAGTTGTAAGCACGTTTTCCGCAGTTGTGGTTGCTGAAACATTATTCGTAGTAAATAATTGTAGGTACTCTTGAAGACAGTTTTTAATAGGCTACTTAATGTGGGGTAGAAGGGATATGGTAGTTTTCTTGTTATATTTAGTCGTTATTACAGTAGCCTACATTTAACATTACCTGATTTTTGTAATCTTTTTCGTTTGTTATGTACGAGAGGTATTCGTAAGCAGTTGTTTACTTGTGACATGCAAAAAGTTTGAAGATGTGACAAGAAGTACTGATATGTCTCACACTTTTTGCATATCACAAGTAAACAACTGCTTACGACTTTCATTCATCTGACGTAATACAGGTACATTAAATCTTTAGCGTTATGCACTTCTGATATAAAACAAATGCTATACACCATATATATTTTTTTAATTTCCGTTGCTTTCATTGCAATATGTCTAGTAAACGAACTTTAAAGGAGATAAATGCAAGTAACGAATAATTTTTACAGACACTGTATCAAATTTTCCTGTGCTGTACGTAGTAGGCTACTATGAGTATATTATAGCTGTAAAGAAAGGCATTTAACGAATGATTTCGCCATATTGTCTTGTGCTTTTGATTCGGTGACTGTGTACTCCACTGCTGGCCATTCAAAAGTCCCGCCCGCAGTTGGCAGAAAAATGGCCGCCATATCGTCCGGTTGGCCACTCTCTCCCTATACAGGCTCTCTACTGGCCAGTGTGGCTGAGCGGTTCTAGGCGCTTCAGTCTGGAACCCCGCGACCGCTGCGGTCGCAGGTTCGAATCCTGCCTCGGGTATGGATGTGTGTGATGTCCTTAGGTTAGTTGGGTTTAAGTAGTTCTAAGTTCTAGGGGACTGATGACCTCAGATGCTATGTCCCATAGTGCTCAGAGCCATTTGTACCATTTTGCGCTCTGTGTCGTGTTACAGGACAAAATACGCATTCAAGAACAAAAAACGTTCGAAATTGCCCTTCTGACACTATGTAATTTACATCAGCTGTATAATCTTTAGTATTTAAAACAATTATTGCGTGCACACGACAGAAGCAATGAACAAGATGCACTCGTAAACGGTAGTCTGCCAATGTTTTGGGCTACCTAAAAAGGCACCCACTCTTCAAAACAGCGTACAGCCTAAGTCTGCAGTGTCACTTCCCTTCTTTTTTTATCTCCATGATATATACCTCACGAGTGGTACTGTGGCTGTGCTCCTTTCAAAGATATACTTTGGCTTCCTCGAAGGTATCTATAGATGTCTCTGTTGTCAAGATATCGTCGTAACTGCGGCAGACATTTTAGCAGACTAATTAAAGCCGAAACTAATTACATGCTCGGCTGGTTCACTCATTGCAAGTATTATTTTCTTTTCTTTCATTAAAAGGGACAATTTGCCAACTTTATAATTGTTACTTACATTGCAGAGAACGAAAAGTACTTAAGAAGCTCCCCTAAAGCTACTCTAGTGTGCTTATTGCGTGAAGTGTGTTCTAATTTGAGCAACAAAACTACAACTATTGATGTATTTTCCTTCTTTGAAAGTGAGAAACTGTCAACTACATACTAGTTATTTACACAGTGGTATGTATTACATAAAGTACTTAAGGAGAACCTCCCCCACTGCTAAGTAAATATCCTGTTTGTGTGAATTATGATCTAATGTGTGCGAAAAATTACAATTGACTGCGAGGAAAGTAGAGCTTCTTCCTTCGCTCTTGAAAGTAACTGAGACACCAGCAGAAACATACCTGCACCAGTACCATAATATGTTTTGTCTGCACAAGTGCTTAATTTCAAGACGTTCTTGTTTTGGAAATAATTAGCATGTAAATTTTCTGTTACTACAGGCATCTGACAGTGAGACCTTTTAATTCTTTTTCGCATGTGTCAGTCTTTTTTACGTTATTTTGTTCTGAATATTAGTGGTAGTTTGTTTTTACCAGATAATCAGCGTGTTTTGAATATTCACTCATATTTCCATGTTTCAAGGTTAATTTGTAAATGATTGACAGTGACAAATCCATGAAGCTCTCAGAACGGTGAAGGTGAATAATAAAATTTTTGGAGGTGGCAGGACTCGAACCAAAACAACAAAATTTGCGAGTCAATTAGGACCTTAAGCACTATACCACACTATTTAATTGCAATTTAGCACTTTGACCTCTTTCATGCGTCTCCTAAAACGCCAGTAACTCAATATATGACATTTAATACCAATAAATTGGATCTTTCGAGAGACTATAAACGTATTAACGTTTTGGAACAGCATATATTTGTAGGTCGTACGTTATAATGTGATTATAATATAACGCACCAAATACGAAGTTCACGGCAGGAAGTAGACTGAAATGAGCGTTACCCATATAACTAACGCTACGAATAGCTCGTACCTAGCAATTAATATGTTTGCGGAATAAATCTGTATTTGAGTAGACTACCACACACATCTTATTCATACTACTGCGCCAGCTGTGACGTTCTGAATTGCACCAGAACATACATGCGTGTTACTTCCGCACCAGCCGCGTCGGGTTATTTTTGCACGCAAATGAATACTTCAACAGCTATTACCGAGCCAGCCCAGAATAGCAAGATGATTGGAAGAGACAATAAAACCACCGCCATTCTGGTAGCAGATTCCAGTACTATGGATTGTACAGCTAGAGAGCCAGTTGATTTTAGCCCAAATTTCATCAGATGAAACGAAGCGTAGTCATGTGGTTGCAGCAGTAACGGAACACTTGGCCGCCTAGGTGGAAGATAACCTCGCGACACCACCAGAAGCGGAACACTAAGCTGCTATAAAGAATGCTCTGATTAAGCGCCTGCCTCAGTCAGAAGCAAAGAGTTATGAGTAACTTGTGCGGACAGTAGAACTAAGAGACCGCACTCTGTCGCAGCTCCTACGGCGCCTACGCATACTAGCCAGCAACACACTCAATGATGATGTGTTACGTAGTACCTGGTTTTCGAGGTCAACTGCCGATGCACAGAGAATTCTAACGGTATGTGCAGGAGATCTGAATGCATTAGCACAATAAGCGGATAAGATCGCGGAGACATATCCCTCAGCGAGCATTGCAACAGGATAACACAGCTGCAGTGACTTTAGCATAATTACAGTCTCAGTTAGCAGAACTAACTACACAGGTTGCCGAGATGAAAATGGCACATACCAAACAACGGTCGCATCTAAGTTCGTCGTGAAGTCGTAAGCGTACGTAACTGTACGTCTACGGCGTCACACTCGCTGTTATAGAAAATTTGGTAAGGCCGGTATTACACTATCATATTTCTTTGACAAAGATTTGATCAAAGATATGATCAAATATTCGTCAAATTTGTTTGACAAAGATATTTGATGTGGTGCTATAAAGGGGTATTAAGGCCCGTCCTCACGCAACGATCTGCCTGCGCAAATGTCTGCGCACATCACATCTGCGCAGACAGATCGTTGCGTGTGGACCGGGTTTTACACTGTCATCATATTTTTCGGCAAAGTTCAAGACGTCTGACAACAAAACAACTTGTTATTACGTGCAGCAGTTGCATGAACCACAGTTGCACTGTGTGCGCATTTGGAAGAGAAGTGGGGGAAAAAAAGAAACTCACAAGGGTGAAGCCGTGAATTTTAAGCATTCCGATAAAAGCATTCCGCAAAATTTGTTACGTGAGCTTCTAGTGGAGGACGTCAAGTCATACATAAATTACTTGAGAATGGATGAGAATACATTTCAATATCTGCTCAGTGAAGTGTCTCGTCATGTCACAAAGCACAATACTCACTTAGGAACTGCTATATCTGCAGAAGACAGGCTCTCAGTAACACTCTGATTTCTTGCTACAGGAAAGAGTTACTCTAGCTCACAGTACAGTACTCGAATACCACAGTGCAAATTAAGTAAAATAATACATGAAACGTGTGAAACAATTTATAAAGCACTAAAGGACCAATATCTGAAAGTAAATAAATTTTCAATAAACTTCATGTGCATTAAGAACTATTTTTATTGTAGATCAAAGTAATAATCACATTTTGGGTCCCACAACTGCAAAATTATTAGAAATGTATGAAGCTGATGAGGCGCTTTGCAATGTGAGGCATCCTGACTACAAAATAGATTAAGCTCAGAATTAAATAAGTATGTCGATATGTACTTGTGCTTTCTTGTGAGAGTAGCTTGAGTGGAGGCCATTAATTTTCCTTTTTATGTTGTCAGCTGTGCGCCCAGGCCTTATTCATGGCTAATGACCTCCACATATATATTTTTTTTTAGCTGTCCAGTCTTCTTAATCTATGTTTGTACTCAGGGTGCCTTACATTGTATAGCGCCTCATCAGCTTCCTACATTTCTATAATTTTGTAGTTGACAGCACACACGAATTAAACGTTGGGGCCATTTTTACAAACATACTACTGGTGACTGAACGCTGCAGCGATGTTAGTGCTCCAAGTGGTAACATTTCACATTGCAGTGAACAGGAGACCAGCGAATTTTATGATCAAATCTGCAGCGAGGTCCTAGATTTGATCATATTTATTTGACGACAGGTGAGATTTGGGAAGTTCCCTATTACACAATCAAATTTCTTTGACATAAATATTTGGCATATCTACTTGACAAAGAAATATGATAGTGTAATACTGGTCTAAGGACATAAGAAAATGCACACGACCGTGTAAAGTATCGTTAAAGAATTTTAAATATTCTGTGTGTCAACTTTTTCGTTATGTACATCACATTACTGTGTCTGCGCGTTCACACAAGCAGGTTGGGTCACTAAGTGACTCCCGCTCCTACAGAGTCAATGAAATTTCATGTTGAATCTGACATGACGCCCAGAATGTGTTAAATCTTGAGACGTGTGGTTGAGGGGTTGGTAAGCTTGACACTGTCTTCTGCATGTAACATCTAATGTCCAGTGTCTGTCGTGATGTGTCAGCAAGGCAGCATGCAGGAGCATCTACAGTTGCGGCATCTTTGCTTTTCATAAATGGTGGTGCTGGCATTTTAGTGGCAACTTGCGCATCAACAAATGTAGGCTTGATCTGGTCAAGCGCAACTGTAGTCCACACACCTGGTCGGCTCTCAACATGCTGCTGCCTCTACTTAATACTGCGTATGGTCCCTCATATGGTGGTTAAAGTGATTTGAGAACACATTTATTGTGCAAAAAAACGTGTGTGCAGCTGTCTAAACCAGTGAACTGATCGACGCAGTCCAGTTTGCTCTTTGGAGACAACGGGCCCAAGTTGGCGCACATGCTCTCTCAATTTAACAGCAAAATCCGACGATGCTATGTTGTCGTCTGTCCCATAATGCATGAATTCCGCTGGCAATCGTGGACGAGTTCGGCTGCCTTGGCCGTAGGATCACTCTTGAAAGATATTCATAGCCCGAGGAGCACAATCCACAGTACCTCAGCCCATTTCTGTGTGGCACGACATTTTAGAGCTGACTTGAGCTTCCGATGTATGCTCTCGGCCGTACCGTTCACCGCAGGATGGTAGCTTGTGGTGCATATGTGTTTAGTACTTAGTGACGTTGCCAATTCCTTGTAAATTGACGTCCCTGGTCAGCAGTATGCGTAAAGGTTCGCCAAATCAAGCGGCCCACGCACGAAAGAATGTCTGCACTACTTTCTCCACCGAGATATCTGTCATTGGCAATGCTTCTGGCCACATGGTGAATCAAATTCAAATGTGTGTGAAATCTTATGGGACTTAACTTTAAGGTCATCAATCCCTAAGCTTACACACTACTTAACCTAAATTATCCTAAGGGCAAACACACACACCCATGCCTGAGGGAGGACTCGAACCTCCGCTGGGACCAGCCGCACAGTCCATGGCTGCAGCGCCTGAGACCGCTCGGCTAATCCCGCGCGGCCCTGGTGAATCGATTCACTATTGTGAGGCAGTAGCTGTAACCTTCAGAAACGGCGAGAGGTCCTACAATGTCAACGTGCACATGTTCAAATCGTTGCTTAGAGGATACAAATGCACCCAGGTGTGGCTTGAAATGTCGCGAGATCTTATTCCTTTGACATGCTATGCAGCTCTTGACAAATGCCCTACAGCCCATACGCAGACTGTGCCATACAGAACTCTGCTTGACTAACTTAATGGTGTCTCCAGGATGTGCTAGACTACGTGCAGCTGTGATCGCCTGAGTTCGAAATTGTTGTTGTACAAACGGTCGTGGTCTTTCTCCGGAAATGTCGCAACACAGCCTGGAATTCGCTTCACGTGTGGTTACCTAGTATAATTTCAGTCCTGATTGTTGTGTGAGCAAAGTAATTCCTCATTATGCTGTTGTTCCTGCGCAAGAGCATGAAAATCAATGGTTGCAGCTTTAGCTTCGATCTGTGCTCTTGTATGCTCCGGTACATTCAAGGTTTCAACACAGTGCATCTGGAGGCACATTGAAGTTGCTTTGTACAAAAACAAAATAAGCTTAAAATTGACTATGTAGTCTAATTGCCTCAACTGTGTTGGAGATGTCTTGCTCGGTTTCATTTTAAAAGAATAAGTCAAAGGCATGTGGTCTGTGTAAATACTAAATTGTTGGTCTTCCAAAAATTGTTTGAATATTTTAATAGCAGCATGTGCAACATAAAATCCACGGACGTATGTCGTCCACTATTGTTGGGAGAATGACAGCTTGTGACTGTAAAACGCGAGTGGTTGCATACGATGGTCTACTGTCTGTTGCGTGACTGCTCCATTAGCGGTAGCAGAGCTTTCAATCATTAATGCCGGCGGAGTATGAGCTATAGGGTGTGCCAGTCGTGTAGATTCCGATTACTGACTCAATGGCATAAAAAAAGAATCTGTTTCACTCGTCCAGTGTAATCTGTCACTGCTTTTGGTGTACCATTAAGAAGTTCATTTAATGGAGCTGTGATCAAAGCATGACTGGAAATGAAGTGTCGGTAAAAATTTACGACTCCCAGAAGTTGACGAAGCACTCTAATTGTAACTAGACGAGGGTATGCGATTATGACTTCTACTTTGTCTTGAAGAGAGCGTATGCCATTTGTGTCTACAGCATGTCCCAGGAAATGAACTTCTGAAGCCCGAAAACTACTTTTTGAAGGTTTTATCTTGAGACCGTGCATGCATAAACGGTCGGACAACAGAGTTAAATGGGGTAAACGTCCCTCCTAAGACGTCAACATTACGAGAACATCATGTATGTAGACGGAGCAGAATTCGAAGTCTCTCATGACCTCATCCATGTAACGCTGGAACGATTGCCCAGCATTACAGACACCGAACGGCATCCCCATGAATTCAAACGTCCAAAAGGTGTAGTGACAGCTGTTTTAGGCACATCCTCCGTGGCTACAGTTATCTGGTAATGTGCACACACTACGTCAATCGTAGATCATATTGGTATTACCATGCACATTGGCTGAGAAGTCTTCTATATGCAGCAGAGGATACCAGTTTGGAATGGTCCGTGCGTTTAACTGGAGGTAGTCGCCGCATGGACGCCGATCATTGCTCTTCTTTGGAACGACGTGCGACTGCTACTTCAAGTTCGACATATACCTTGTGCTAACATACTGAAAAATTCCTGGGTGACAATTTTTAGCTTTTCAGGTCCCAGGCGCGTATGACAGACGTAGATAGACAGAACCAGTGAGGCGAGACTGCAGTGAACTGTCATATGCTTGCCGGCCGAAGTGGCCGTGCGGTTAAAGGCGCTGCAGTCTGGAACCGCAAGACCGCTACGGTCGCAGGTTCGAATCCTGCCTCGGGCATGGATGTTTGTGATGTCCTTAGGTTAGTTAGGTTTAAGTAGTTCTAAGTTCTAGGGGACTAATGACCTCAGCAGTTGAGTCCCATAGTGCTCAGAGCCATTTGAACCATTTTTTTTTGTCATATGCTTAACTGTCGTTAATATAGGTGAGTGCCTCACAACTTCAGGAAACTCCTTTAACAGCCGCGTATAGTGTGTATCCTCGGCGATTACACATACCGTCACTGGGACAGTGTAGTTAACCTTTCCTCTAGCACTTAGATTTGTCGTCGCGTCCTTCAAACCGTGCTACCTGCAGATCAGGAACCAAATCGTAGAAAGACAGGAAATCTGTCCCCAAGATCAGCTGCGTGACATCGGCCACCATGAATTGCCATTTTGAGTGTTCAATGGAGACCAAGACTGAGTATTAATGTAACCCATCCATAGGTCTTAATCTTCGAGTCCTGGTGGCGTATAAGTACACTACTGGCCATTAAAATTGCTACACCAAGATGAAATGCAGATGATGAACCGATATTCATTGGACAAATATATTATACTAGAACTGACATGTGATTACATTTTCACGCAATTTGGGTGCATAGATCCTGAGAAATCAGTACCCAGAACAACCACCTCTGGCCGTAATAACAGCCTCGATACGCCTGGGCATTGAGTCAAACAGAGCTTGGATGGCGTGTACAGGTACAGATGCCCATGCAGCTTCAACACGATACCACAGTTCGTCAAGAGTAGTGATTGGCGTATTGTGACGAGCCAGTTGCTCAGCCACCATTGACCAGACGTTTTCAATTGGTTAGAGATCTGGAGAATGTGCTGGCCAGGGCAGCAGTCGAGCATTTTCTGTATCCAGAAAGGCCCGTACAGGACCTGCAACATGCAGTCGTGCATTATGCTGCTGAAATGCAGGGTTTCGCAGGGATCGAATCAAGGGTAGAGCCACGGGTCGTAACACATCTTAAATGTAGCGTCCACTGTTCAAAGTGCCGTCAGTGCTAACAAGAGGTGACCGAGACGTGTAACCAATGGCACCCCATACCATCACGTTGGGTGATATGCCAGTATGGCGATGACGAATACACGCTTCCAATGTGCGTTCACCGCGAAGTCGCCAAATGCGGATGCGACCATCATGACGCTGTAAACAGTACCTGGATTCATCCGAAAAAATGACGTTTTGCCATTCGTGCACACAGGTTCGTCGTTGAGTACACCATGCAGGCGCTCCTGTCTGTGATGCAGCGTCAAGGGTAACCGTAGCCATGGTCTCCGAGCTGATAGTCCACGCTGCTGCAAACATCGTCAAACTGTTCGTGCAGATGGTTGTTGTCTTGCAAACGTCCCCATCTGTTGACACAGGGATCGAGACGTGGCTGCACGATCCGTTACAGCCACGCGGATAAGATGCCTGTCATCTCGACTGCTAGTGATACGTGGCCGTTGGGGTCCAGCACAGCGTTCCGTATTACCCTCCTGAACCCCCACCGATTCCATATTCCGTTGACAGTCATTGGATCTCGACCAACGCGAGCAGCAATGTCGCGATACGATAAACCGCAATCGCGATAGGCTACAATCCGACCTTTACCAAAGTCGCAAACGTCATGGTACTCATTTCTCCTCCTTACAAGAGGCATCACAACAACGTTTCACCAGGCAACGCCGGCCGGTCAACTGCTGTTTGTGCATGAGAAATCGGTTGGAAACTTTCCTCATGGCACCACGTTGTAGGTGTCGCCAACGGCGCCAACCTTGTGTGAATGTTCTGTAAAGCTAATCATTTGCATATCACAGCATCTTCTTCTTGTCGGTTAAATTTCGCGTCTGTAGCACGTCATCTTCATGGTGTAGCAATTTTAATGGCCAGTAGTGTAATAATCATCACAGTTGCGATGTGGTAATTTAGTTGCTGAAAGTAAGGGGACAAAGCAGACATCATCAGAGATTGTGGGTTGCCTGCAACAGAGGCAAGTATTCATTCAGGGGCAGACCTATTGTTCTCTTTTGACTGACAGGTTCTTAAGCTACTGCTCTGCTAAGAGGGTTATGCCTACCTGGGGATAATCAGTCCTACTGAGAAAACTCACCAGACCCCTCCCCCTCCTCCTCTCCCTCCCTCTTCCCCACTTCCTCCCCACCCCTCTTGGAACCCACTCGCTGATAAAAGCAAACTTTTGATATCAATTTGACTGACTAATTAATTAAATCGATCGATTAAACCCCTCCCCCTACTGGGAAAAACCAAGTCTTCCTGCTCCACTCCACCACCTGGAAACTAGCGGGAAAAAGACTCAGTTGATTGGCCATTTGGTGGGAAATCGAATGCAGTGTATGGATATTGCGTAAACAATTTCTGGTAGACGAGGCAATGTGTAGAATATTGCTTATGTAAACAATTTATGAGATACAAGGCAATGTTTGGAACACAACTGATTTATTTATATAAAGAAATTGGTGGGAACTGATTGCAGTGTATGGAATACTGTTTATTTAAACATTTTGAGGGCGAAGGCCGTATGGAGTATTTAAATAATTCCGGCGCTTTTTTTTATCCTGATCGCATAAGAAAACACATAATTACACTGTCCCAGGCCGTTTAAACATATCTGAAAAACTTTCCCACATCTCTACACCCATGCAGGCTGCCCATAGTTAGAGCGTGTCATAGGGACGTGGGAACGCCATCAGGTTTGCCATACCACTGTAAGCTTCCAGCGGCTCCACAGCCCCTTGAAGTATAGCGGTAATTCCCGAACAAAAGCGTAAGATGGCGGCAACGCTTTGATGCTGGTACGTGAGAAATTTCTGTCGAATCACGTGCTCTCTCTCTCTCTCAGGCAGCCACGCCCTGTCACGTGCCACTGTCAGCCCTGCGTGCGCTATTGGCTATGCTCTGAGTGGACAGCAAACAAATCAGTGTTTACCTGGTAAACCCATAGGTTTCGATGTGTTGAAAATATTTGGATAATTAATAATTCGCTAGTTAATTAAATCGATACCTTTGTGTAGGACAGTTTCTCCTTGCTTCCTATTGGCGGATACTAGGATTGTAATGTTTGACAGGATTTGATCCTGCAGCCACCCAGGTTCCAAAACAATCCAGATTTGTTTTCCCTTGCCTCCTATCGGTGGATATTGGGACATTTTGGTCATTTGGTAGGAAGTTGATTACTTTGGAGGTAGCTGAAAATTTGAAATTTCAGGTCAGTTGCATGCTTGTCCTTAAACACCTTAAACAATCAGCCGAGGAGTTAGATTGGAGTGGGTGCTCGCAATACCACTATTGGAAACAATAAATTGACCAATCGAGAATTTGAAGTTGCGATTAGGTTTTTAAAGTACTATGTAACACTACTGATAAATATAGACTTCGATCAGAAATCGGTAGCTAAGGTAGAATATTCAAAATTTCTAGTTGTATGCATTGATGAGGGGTTGAACTGGAAAAAACACACTAGGGATCCGCTGAAATGTTTGGGTTCAGCTACTTATGCTATTAGGCTCACTGCAAATTTTGGCGATGTACATCTGAGTAAATTAGCTTACCATGCCTATTTTCATTCTCTGCTTTCCTATGGCATCATATTCTGGGGGAACTCATCATTGAGTAAAAGAGTGTTCAATGCACAAAAGCGTGTAATCAGAATAATTGCTGGAGCTCATCCAAGATCATCCTGCAGACACTTATTTAAAGAGCTAGAGATCTTCACTGTAGCCTCACAATATATTTATTCACTTATGAAATTTGTTATTAACAATCCGAACGAATTCAAAAGTAATTGCAGTGTACATGGCTACAACACTAGGAGAAAGGATGATCTTCACTACTCAAGGTTAAATCTAGCTTTGGCTCAGAAGGGGGTAAATTTTGCTGCCACGGAAGTCTTTGGTCACTTACCTAATAGCATCAAAAGTCTGACATATAGCCATATAGCATTTAAAAGAAAATTAAAAGAATTTCTTAATGGCAACTCCTTCTACTCATTAGATGAATTTTTGGATATAATAAGTGGGTAATTTCCCCAAACCCCACAAAAAAAAATTAAAAATATTAAGTGTCATGTAATATTTTGTGTAATGTAATATTTTTTATAGACACCTTTTATTAACCGGACACGTACCACATCATTACGAAGTGTCGTATTCATGATCTGTGGAACAAGTACTAATCTAATCTAATCTAATCTGCCCGCTACATTAGGAAGGAACAGGAAGGGCCTAGTATGTGATAGGATAGAGACAGCAACAACAACAAATACTTCTGCAAGACACATCAGTACATCGCAGTCCACTGTACTGTATTGAGAAACATGAAACACGACACACTTAAACTGCGATCCAATCCATAGTAATAAATTGTCATGGCTAGATGTCAGAGGTCGCTATCAATCGGGAATCTGACATCGCGATAGGATTTTTAAAGCACTATAGACTTCCGAAACCGGTTCTCTCTGCTACATTCGGAGGAGGAGGAGATGGAAGGATTTGTTGAGTGACAGGATAAAGACAACAGCAAATACCACTGTAAGACAGAGTCCACTGCAATGTATTGAGAAGCCCTAGACACTATACATTTAAACCACAATACAATCCGTAGTAGTAATAGCTGTCATGGCTAGATGTTGGAAATGGCTATCAATCCGAAATTTAACGTCGCGGTTGGTTTTTTAAAGTATTATATAATCCCTAAGATGATTCTCTCTGCTACATTTTGGAGGAAGAGGAAGGGCCAACTTTGTGATAGGATACAAACAACAACAACAGCACCAAATATCTCTGCAAGACAGAGTCCACTGCAATGTATTGAATTGCACCTAACATGACACACTTAAACCACAATCCTGGCCATTGTAGTAGCTGTCATGGCTAGATGTCAGATACCGCTGAAATACTCTCACGCCCTTTTCAAGAAGGGACGTCGAACAGATGTGCAGAACTATAGACCTATATCTCTAACGTCGATCAGTTGTAGAATTTTGGAACACGTATTATGTTCGAGTGTAATGACTTTTCTGGAGACTGGAAATCTACTCTGTAGGAATCAGCATTTATTTCGAAAAAGACGATCGTGTGAAACCCAGCTCGCGCTATTCGTCCACGAGACTCAGAGGGCCATAGACACGGGTTCACAGGTAGATGCCGTCTTTCTTGACTTCCGCAAGGCGTTTGATACAGTTCGATACAGTTCGTTTAATGAACAAAGTAAGAGCATATGGACTATCAGACCAATTGTGTAATTGGATTGAAGAGTTCCTGGATAACAGAACGCAGCATGTCATTCTCAATGGAGAGAAGTCTTCCGAAGTAAGAGTGATTTCAGGTGTGCCGCAGGGGAGTGTCATAGGACCGTTGCTATTCACGATATACATAAATGACCTTGTGGATAACATCGGAAATTCACTGAGGCTTTTTGCGGATGATGCTGTGGTATATCCAGAGGTTGTAACAATGGAAAATTATACTGAACTGCAGGAGGATCTGCAGCAAATTGATGCACTGTGCAGGGAATGGCAATTGAATCTCAATGTAGACAAGTGTAATGTGCTGCGAATATATAGAAAGAAAGATCTATTATCATTTAGCTACAATATAGCAAGTCAGCAACTGGAAGGAGTTAATTCCATAAATTATCTTGGAGTAGGCATTAGGAGTGATTTAAAATGGAATGATCATATAAAGTTGATCGTCGGTAAAGCAGGTGCCAGACTGAGATTCATTGGAAGAAACCTAAGGAAATGCAGTCCGATAACAAAGGAAGTAGGTTACAGTACACTTGTTCGCCCATTGCTTGAATATTGCTCACCAATGTGGGATTCGTAACTGGTGGGGTTGATAGGGGAGATAGAGAACATCCAACGGAGAGCAGCGCGCTTCGTTACAGGATCATTTAGTAATCGCGAAAGCGTTACGAAGATGATAGATAAACTCCAGTGGAAGACTCTGCATGAGAGGCGCTCAGTAGCTCGGTACCTTCACTGAGGAGTCAAGCAGTATATTGCTCCCTTCTACGTATATCTCGCGAAGAGACCATGAGGATAAAATCAAATAGATTAAGAGCCCACAAAGAGGCATACCGACAATCTTTCTTTTCACGAACAATACGAGACTGGAATAGAAGGGAGAACCGATAGAAGTGCTCAAGGTACCCTACGCTACACACCGTCAGGTGGCTTGCGGAGTATGGATGTAGATGTAGATGTAGACATCCGGCGCTCTCATGTCCCCAAATGCACACGCAGCCTGAGTCCCCTCATACACTGCTAGCTCCAACACTCACAGGTCAGTGACAGCTACCGCTGTGACTGCAGCCTCAGTCAAGGATGCGCGTGTATGACTGAGTGCACGACCACCAGCCATGGAGGGCATCAGGGATGATTGGAGTGGTAGCAATTCGGATGTCATCAATATGTCCAGGACAGATACCCGTCATTTTGAATCTCCTCCTCTCAAGCAGCACACACATGCGCTTCTATCCCCGCTCACTTAGCATGCTGGTCACTGCTGGCCCCCACTACCACAGACAAGATACTATGTATCACTTTATGAATTCGATAATACTTCTGATTTTATTACGATGGTCGTCTCCCCATGTGTAAGCGGGAGACTGAAATTTCATTAAAAGATATCGTCGCAAAAAAAAAAAAAAAAAAAAAAAAAAAACGCCTGATTACAGATCCAAATTAAGAATCATATCCGTGGTACACTAGATATTACTTCCACCAGCCAGCCGGCACATCATTGATATCAGATTGATAGACTAATTAATTAAATTGATCGTGAGAATCACTTTGCATGGGAAGTAATTTTTTTTTTTAGTTGTTGGATTACACTCACCAGGTAGCTCAAATGGGAATCCCTGGAGGCGAGACGATGTTCATTTCGAAGAACACTGTTGAAAACCGACATTTGAAGCTGACCGCAGAAGGATTCTACCGTTGGCAACTTAAATTTCGCGTAAGGACAGCGCTATTAAAAACACGATCTCAACGATTATGTTACTGTCACCCTGCATAAAAAGCGGTCTTGGTTCTACAGGCACACGCAAGATTCGTTGATAGTGTCACGCTTTTTGATAGATATGCTATATGTGTGATTTGGAATCAAGTCCATCCCTTCAACCACATACTTGTGTTGTATCCTATGGAGACGTCTTTTAATGATTAAAGCCACTGGTAATATTTGTGCCACTCCCGTGTCTCGAAACAAGTTACCTTTTTCGAACCTATCTGCTAAGGTTCCCATGCAGCAAAACTCCAGCGTGGTTGTTTTAGACGGTCCCTCTGCATCTTGTAAACTGTTCCTCAGTCTTTGCCCCACGCTCCCTGCACTTTGTCCGTGTAATCGCTCCAGTTTAAGTCGGAACCAAACGGACGTCGGAGAGCGCTATATCTAAGACCTTCTGCAGCCCATGGAGAAACATGGTGAGCTGAGTTAACGCGACAGGATCGTGTTTTGACCACTCGGTGGAAATGGGAACATGTTGTCATAGCCCAGCCAACTGTGTGCAGAGTGTAAGACCAGCGCCAAACGAAGCTTTCTTCTGCAACATGAAGTAGTAGAGAAGGCAGTACGAGCAGTTACAGTGGTATTTCTTATTGGGAAAATTACGAAGACTCCACATCACATAGGAACTGGAAGAAGGACTAGGATTTTGCTACTGCATTGTGGTGCATCTCCAAACTACACACACGTACGAAGGAGATCTGCATCTCTCAGAGTGGATTCATGTCTGTCACCCAAATATTTTCTCCCTCTTCGTTATTTTGCACCATCCAACAGAGAAAAACTACAAACTATAAAAAGTCCGCTAATGTAATCCGGTAGAGAACTTGATAAGACATTACCGCTTCCCTGTCTTCTGATATATCGGGAAACAAATATCTTCTGTGTGTTGGCATTGACCATATGTGGTGATCCCATTACATATACATGTACTGGTCCACTGGAACAAGGGGTCAGTGATTGAAGTCGCCTCCACAGTCCAGTGTAAAATTTCATCACCTGTGCTGTAGGAGGGCCATATCCCACAGACTATCAGTCGGAAGAGAGGGTCCCTAGGTGATCCTTTCATAAGCAGTTTTATGCGTTGATTTTTTTTTTTCTGCTGTAACACATCTATACAGTCTCGAACTCGGGACCTTTGCCATTCGCGGGCAACTGCTCTACCAACTGAGCTACCCAAGCACGACTCACGCCCCGTCCTCACAGCTTTACTTCTACCAGTAGCTCGTCTCCTACCTTCCAAACTTTGCAGTTGCCCGCGAATGGCAAAGGTTCCGAGTTAGAGTCTTGGTCCGGCACACAGTTTTAATCTGCCAGGAAGTTTCATATCAGCGCACACTCCGCTGCAGAGTGAAAATCTCATTCTGGAAACATCCCCCAGGCTGTGGCTAAGCCATGTCTCCGCAATATCCTTTCTTTCAGAAGTGCTAATTCTGCAAAGTTCGCAGGAGAGCTTCTGTAAAGTTTGGAAGTTAGGAGACGAGGTACTGGTAGAAATAAAGCTGTGAGGACGGGGTGTGAGTCGTGCTTGGGTAGCTCGGTAGAGTAGTTGCCCGCGAATGGCAAAGGTCCCGAGTTGGAGTCTCGGTCCGGCTCACAGTTTTAATCTGCCAGGAAGTTTCTTAACACCGTAACTGCTCGTACTGTCTTTTCTATTATCTCATGTTGGCGCTGACCTTGTACACAGGTGACTGGGCAATGACAACATGTTCCCATTTCCACCGAGTGGTCAAAACACGGTATTGTCGGCATTAACTCAGTTTAACCTTTTCTTCCATGGGATGCAGAACGTCTTAGATATAGCGCTTTCTGACTTCCGTTTAGTTACGACTTAAATTGGGGCGATCACATGGACAAAGTGCAGGGAGGGCGGGACAAAGATTGAGGAACAGTTACAGGATGCAGAGGGACTGTCTACAAAAATTACGCTGGAGTTTTGCTGTATGGGAATTTTAACAGAGAGGTTCGAAAAAGGTAAATTGTTTCGAGACATGAGAGTGGCACAAAAATGATTTACTGGTGGCTTTAATTATTAAAAGACGTCTCCATAGGATAAAACGCAAGTATGTGGCTGAATGGATGGACTTGATTCCAAATCACAGACAGCATTTCTATCAAAAAGCGTAACACTATCAGCGACTCTAGCGTGTGCCTGTAGAACCAAGACCACTTTCTATGCAGGGTGACAGTAACATAGTCGTTGTGATCGTGTTTTTAATAGCGCAGTCCTTACGCGAAATTTAAGTTGCCAACGGTAGAATCCTTCTGCGGTCAGCTTCAAATGTAAGTTTTCAATAGTGTTCTTCGAAAAGAACATCGTCTTGCCTCCAGGGATTCCCATTTGAGCTACCTGGTGAGTGTAATCCAACTGCTGAAAAAAATTACTTGCCATACAAAGTGATTCTCATGATCAATTTAATTAATTAGTCTATCAATTTGATATCAATGACGTGCCGCCTGGCTGGTGGATGCAATGTCTGGGGCACCACGGATACGATTCATAATTTGGAGCGGTAATCAGGAATTTTCTTTTTTGCGACGACATCTTTTAACGAAATTTCAATCTTCGGCCTACACAGGGAGACGCGGCCATCGTAATAAAATCAAACGTATTTCCAATTTTATAAAGCGATACATAGCATAGACCTGATATTTACAACTTCTCTGTGCTGTTACCTAGGAATCTACATCTACATTTATACTCCGCAAGCCACCCAACGGTGTGTGGCGGAGGGCACTTTACGTTGCATATGAAAGGATCACCCAGGGACCCTCTCTTCCGACTGATAGTCTGTGGGATATGGCCCTCCTACAGCACAGGTGATGAAATTTTACACTGGACTGTGGAGGCGACTTCAATCACTGACCCCTTGTTCCAGTGGACCAGTACATGTATATTTAATTGGTTCCTTTCGAGTCGCGTATGGTTCGCGGGAAGAACGACTGCCCGAAAGCCTCCGTGCGTGCTCGAATCTCTCTAATTTTACATTTGTGATCTCCTCGGGAGGTATAAGTAGGGGGAAGCAATATACTCGATACCTCATCCAGAAACGCACCCACTCGAAACCTGGACAGCAAGCTACACCGCGATGCAGAGCGCCTCTGTTGCAGAGTCTGCCACTCGAATTTGCTAAACATCTTCGTAACGCTATCAGGCATACCAAATAACCCTGTGATGAAACGTGCCGCTCTTCTTTGGATCTTCTCTATCTCCTCTGTCAACCCGACCTGGTACGGATCCCACACTGGTGAGCAATATTCAAGTATAGGTCGAACGAGTGTTATGTAAGCCACCTCCTTTGTTGATGGACTACATTTTCTAAGGACTCTCCCAATGAATCTAAACCTGGCACCCGCCTTACCAACAATTAATTTTATATGATCATTCCACTTCAAATCGTTCCGTACTCATACTCCCAGATATTTTACAGAAGTAACTGCTACCAGCGTTTGTTCTGCTATCATATAATCATACAATAAAGGATCCTTCTTTCTACGTATTCGCAATACATTACATTTGTCTATGTTAAGTGTCAGTTGCCACTCCTTGCACCAAGTGCCTATCCGCTGCAGATCTTCCTGCATTTCACTACAATTTTCTAATGCTGCAACTTTTCTGTATACTACAGCACCATCCGCGAAAAGCCGAATGGAACTTGCAACACTATCTACTAGGTCATTTATATATATTGTGAAAAGCAATGGTCCCATAACACTCCCCTGTGGCACGCCAGAGTTTACTTTTACGTCTGTAGACGTCTCTCCATTGAGAACAACATGCTGTGTCCTGTTTGCTAAAAACTCTTCAATCCAGCCACACAGCTGGTCTGATATTCCGTAGGCTCTTACTTTGTTTATCGGGCGACAGTGCGGAGCTGTATCCTGTGACAGAGGTAGATCTTAGCACTCCATCATGAGCCAAAAATGAGGTTTCTATTCCAGTGCTGTGATCCATGACGTAACAGGTATTAAGCTGATTAAGAAAAGATTTTTTCTACCTGATGAGACAGTACTTGGAGGAAATGTAGCCTATGCCATACTGTTACGGGATTTTCACAACAAGTAACGAAACTTCAGCGATGTGAAAAAGAATGTATGGCCTGATTTATTTTGTCTGCGACAAATAACTTGTATACAAGGAATTCGATGTGTATTGTCAACAAAATCGCTGTCTCAGAATCGGTAAAGTGTTTTTTTTTTTAAATTGGGGGGGGGGGGGGGTGTAAGCCGGGGTGGAATTGGTTCGAACCACTGTATTCATCCAAGCCATAGCTGTTTGTTTCACAGTGCACCGCGGATGGCTGCAAGGTTGGTCATGAGGAGTCGGCAACCGCACGTACCCAATTAGCTCGGCCTGTCTGTTCTTATCTGCGGTAGTGGGAGAAAGCGAAGTGACCAGTGTGCTGGGTGAGCGGGTATAGAAGTGGACATGTATGTTGCCTTAGATGAGTGTCAAAACGACAGGTGTCTGCGCTGGAGATATTGATAACATTCGAATTCCTACCACTCCAATCATCCCTGATGCCCTCCACGGCCGGGGGTGGTGCACTCTGGGACACAGACACGTCCACGACTGTGGCTGTGGTCCAGTGTTCGATTTGTGCTTTTACCAGTGGGGGGGGGGGGATGTCTTAGGGGTTAGTATAATTATATATGTTACTAGCTTGGACCGTGGCGTTACCCATGGTTAAACAGTTATTTATAAATAGATGTTAATGCCGAAACTCACTATTCACGCGTAAGCACTATCAGAAAAGCCATCCCTTGTTATATCTTTAAAAATACATTATAGGTAAAGCTTATTTACAAAATCATCTACATACAGATATACGAGGGGAATTCAAAAAGTAAAGGCACATTTGTGAAAAGCTGTAGTTATTCTGATGATAGAAAACTGAAACATGCGTTATTTTTCTACATAACCTCCCTGGACTTCAATGCAGTTTTCCCGACGTTTTACGAGTTTTTTTACTTCATCAGTAAATACGTTTCTCGGTTGCATCTGTAACCAATTTTGCACCGCAGCAATGACGTCTTCATCACTTTCAAATCTTCTTCCCTGTAGTGCTTCCGTTAAGGGTCCAAACATGTGAAAATCGCTTGGAGCCAGGTCTGGACCGTATGGTGGATGTTCCAGCACCTCGAATCTCAACTCCTTTATTGCGTCGGCTGTCCGTTTGGCAGGATGTGGGCGAGCGTTATCTTGCTGCAGGATGACACCTCTTCGCAGTTTTCCACGACGTTTGGATCTGATTGCAGGTTTTAGTTTCGTAAGCAACACATCACATCCACCATACAATACAGACCTGGCTCTACAGCCTCGTTTACGCTGGGGCGACGTCTTGCAACATTGTCGCATGCTACGGAAATGTGGCGTGCGTCGTCTTGTCGTTTAGTTCTAAATGTTTTGAAATGCTTACCTACTACATAACACTTTTTCAAAATTAATAAGCATACATATTAATAGTAAGACTGTATTAAAAACTTTCAGTGTTCGGCTCAACAAATTTAAATTATATGTGAAGTTTTACTCCAGTGCGTGGGAAATAAACATCCCAGGTTAGGATGCATAAACTAAAACCAGAGGAGGTGATGGTCTGACGCAGAGGGGGGAAATCCCCCCCATCCCCCCCCCCCCCCCCCTGCAAATCGCACACTGCTGTGGTCACAGCAGTAGGTTTCACTGACATCTGAGCGTTGGCGCCAACTGTGTGAGGGAATCGGCGCACTGGTGTGGACGTCGGTACACGAGCGCGCGGGATGTGCAAGTGTTTCAGCGATCTCTGACATCTAGCAATGAAAACTACTGTTACCGACTGGGTTGTGGTTTAAGCATGTCCTGTTTAGTGCTTCTCAATACATTGAAAGTTGGATGTCTATGATTCTGCTGTTTGCATACTCAAACTCTGAGCCTGGTGTATTATTATCGGGAGTAGTAGCGAGCGAGCAGTTGTTGACGGGAGTCGGAAGTAGTCGAATGCAGGGTGCGGTGGAGAGAAACCGCTGGACACGAAAAGTCGCAGCCTGCTGCGATCGTGCTAGTACCACCAGAGGAGACTCTGGTATTAATTGAGGATTTTTTGGTAATTTGATTTTTCGTTGCACATAGTTGTTGCTTGCTTGCACGCTGGAGGGATTTGGTCAGATTTGTGTATGGATACACTCACAGTAATATTCGCATCTTTGTTGTGACCAGGAACATGTTTCTTGAGTATAGACACTGAGAAACAATTAAAACTCTGTGTAAAGTTCGCCAGCGTTTATGCCATTAGTTTTCTGAATATAGTAAAAGTTTTTGTTGGTTCCTTTTATTTTTCTTTATATCGCATAAGGTTATTTGACCAAACCCCTCCTGATCATTCAATTTTTATGTATAATAGTATGGCAGCAATTGTTGTAATTAGTCCATGCATTGCACTCTGCATGGATCACAGACTGCTTTTTGAAGTATTTTAGCATGTTGCTGATCGTGCGGTTGCACCAACAAGATAAGTTGTCTGTTACATACATTAGCATAGCAGAACAGTTATTAGGAGACGTTAGAGGACTTTTTAAAACTCACAGTCAGATGGTTGAGAACTGATTTGTTTATAATTCGTGTGAGGAGTAATAATCATTCCATGTAGGCTTTCACGACCGGCGTCTTCATCAATAAACACTTCCGGGCTAAGTTGCCGTGGTCGATCTGTAAAACTTCTTCTCCCTAACGTTTCGTTCTCAACTACGGAGAACATCTTCGGAGGTGAGTCAACGACTGGCTGCCGGGAGCTGGGACATATCGACAAATCAGCAGTAGCGGAACATGTTTTTAAGGATGGAGATCACGAAATAAAATTTGGTGAAACCAGCGTGCTAGCGAGGACGTCGCATTATTATACACGTATGTGTAGAGAGGCAATTGAAATCCACAAACATCAATACAATTTTAATCGTAAAGAAGAAGGATTAAAATTGGATAAGATATGGCGGTCGACGTTGCATCAATCACGTGACAATCGATTGCCTGCAATCGAGAGAACAGACGATAGCCAGAGATAGCTGCACATCGACGCCACGTGACGTGCGGTGGCGCCCTCTACGATATCCATATAAGCGGCGGCCCCAGCTCCCGGCAGCCAGTCGTTGACTCACCTCCGAAGATGTTCTCCGTAGTTGAGAACGAAACGTTAGGGAGAAGAAGTTTTACAGATCGACCACGGCAACTTAGCCCGGAAGTGTTTATTGATGAGGAGTAATAATGTTCAAATGTAGGTTTTTTATTTGTTCTCAATCAGAATACTAATACTGAAAAGAGATAGAACATCACACACACATATATCCATACATATTTTAAGATAATTTACCCTAAAGAGTTTCACCTGGCGACCCTGCCAGGATATCGTTTCATTGGGCAATTTTGTAGTTATAGATGCTTTGTCTTGCTACTGCGTTTTCGAAATTTTATGCAATAGCACGTAATCAGTAGTTCTTGCATAGCAGTTTTTGTTGCTTATGCGCTGCCTGGCATTCATTCAAAACTTTTATTTCAACAATTTTCTAGTTCAGTATTTATTTTGTAACAGTGAAGTTAACAGTTTTGTATTAAGATAGCTGTTTCACATTTTTGTGCCATTTTCTTTATTGCTACAACGCCAATGAAAACTAGAGCTCCAGCAAGAATGGACAAGACAGCCGAAGTAACTTCAAATGAAGTTTCGGAAAATTTGAGACATGGTGTAGAAAATTCTTCTCTGGTTAATGAAGTCAGGTAACTTTCAAACAATACTGTGAAGAATCAGAGTATAGACTATTATTTGCCAATCATGCGTGATGTACTGCAGTGGACTACACGCAATTCAGGTGATCAAAATATCATAACACAGTCCAATTTTGTTATGAGAGATTCAGGTATTGCTTCTACTTCTACAGAGAGAAATAATTTTGTCTTCCCCTTTTTCAGTAATAATGTTATACGATTAATACTAGCTCAACTTGGTAAGATTAAAAAATCTGGTGATGAGATAAATGAAATGATCAACGAATCTAGTAGGAAACAGGAAGAGAACTTCAAATTGTTTCGGGATGAGATTAATGACAATTTAAATCTTAAATTCGAGGAATGTCAGAAAGGTTGAAAATTCAGGTATGTGAGGAATTCAAGTCAGATATTAATAATCTTGCATCCAGACTTGATCATGTAGAGTCTGCTGATATTGTTGAGATGAGACATCACGTCACAACAGGAATATGCGAATAGAGGAATTAGCACAGAAGTTCGAGTCATCGCAATTACAGACTAACAGCGAAGTTTCAAAGACGCAAATAACTTGATGAATCTTGCAAAACGAGTCGAAGAATTAGCACAGAGAGGGACGCAAATGAACAATGATTCAGATAAACATTTTCTCACAGTAAGGAATTTATAATTTTTCGCAACGCTAGCAATGAAATTTACCCAATGGAGTGGCACAAAAATCCGACCATTCTTTACCACCAACGTGGCCAATTGACCACAAATTGGAATTCATTTGCATTTATCTCGAAGGAGAACCTGCGACAAGAATGAGATCAACTGCACGTGATTTATATCACGCATTCTTGTCCGCTTACTGGTCCGAAACAACTCAAGATCACGTGAAACATAACATTATAATGATGCAAAATTACGAAGAATCGAATTTTTCAACTCCTGTGCAGTACATTGAAAACATGACGCGCATGAACAGATATTTAACTAATCCGTACAGTCGTCTGAATTAATTCGCATTTGTCTGCCTAAATTACCTATCAAATTACGCCACATAGTTTTGGCAGTACGTTGTAAGGATGACTTGGAAGCTTTTCAAGCTCTTTTATAAGAACATGAATTTGACACTAATGATAAAACACAATAATCAGTATTGGGAAAATTACCGTCAGCAGCGTAACCGAAAACGTAAGTGGAACTCGTGTGAAAGATATAATAAGAGACGCGACGAAAACAGCCGTGATATGAGACATCAGCCCTTACAGTACAGATTACAGATGCTCGCCGGCCGCTGGTGGCCGAGCGGTTCTGGCGCTACAGTCTGGAACCGCGCGACCGCTACGGTCGCAGGTTCGAATCCTGCCTCGGGCATGGATGTGTGTGTTGTCCTTAGGTTAGTTAGGTTTAAGTAGTTCTAAGTTCTAGGGGACTTATGACCTCAACAGTTGAGTCCCATAGTGCTCAGAGCCATTTGAACCATTTTTACAGATGCTCGAGAAATGATACCCGTGACCGCAGGAATTATCAGTACAGGAACAGAGATCGCAGATGGCGTGAACACAGACGTTATGACAATGACGACAATTTTAGACGCAGTGTAAATCGAAATTGGCATGACCACACAAACTTTGATTCTGAACGTGATGCTCAGGTTGTAGAAATCAGTGCGTAGCGCCCACGGGACAATAACATTAATTACAGTTACACCAGGTGAAATAATTATGATGACAGATCAAACCAAATTTGGAGTGATCGTAGAAATTCAAATTCTGAGCATGATGCAGCTGCAGACATGAGATCACCCAGCCCACGCAACAACTCCAGGCAAAACGAACCGACGCAACAATGAATAACAGCCACGCCTGCAAACGAACCGTTTACAGTTGCTGACAATCTGCACACAATCCGTATTAATTTTGCAGATTTATATGATATTAGGGACACATTGTTACAAGAAAACGACGACTGTGAAAATACACTTGTACATCCTATTGTAAAAAAATTCCATAGGAAACATTTCACCTTCTGCTGTACTTTATTCTGGTAGCCCAGTTAACGCGATTAGGGAGACAGTGTTTAGTAAATCTGCACAATCATCCGTTTGTCCAATTTTGCCTCCATTAAGAACCAAATTGAAGGGAATGATTCAAGGAAAGAGTGCAGGGGTAGCGGTACGTAATCAAACTTCGCTAGTTTTCATGTGTCAGAGACACAAGTTTTCTGTGAATTTTCTGGTAGTCCCTATTCTGTCAACATAAGCAATTTTGGATTTAGAGTTTCTACGTGAATATAAAGCAAAGTTAAACTTTAGCGGTGCTGAAGTAATGTTACAAGTAAATCAGGTACCCGTGACGCTTGAATTTCAAGGTTGGTTAACAAAGGAAGATGAAGATGTGAACTGCTTGCATTTCCTCTTTCCGCTCGAGGCACAACACTCACTGAATTTGTCTGACAATTGCATGAATGACGTAACAACATTTCATTGTGAAGCTGAACAATCTATCACCACATAACAGTTAATTAAAAAGAAAGTACTCAGATATAAAATAAATTCTGATGCAGACACATATGAATTATTAGAAATTTTCTTTACGAATTCAATGTTAAGGAACATAATAATTTTTTTATACCACCTTACGTTATTCCGTTGACATAGGGAGAAAAGGTTATGCAGGAAATACAATCGATTCTAGATCAGAGAATTATTGAGCATTCTGTGAGTTCATATGACAGCCTGTTACACGTTGTTAAAAAGAAAGACCATTCTATTAGACTTGTTCTCGATTTCACACAGATCAACACTGTAATACAACCAGAAACAGATCGACCACAAACACTACATGAATTATAACAGAAATGTCCGCCCCCAGTAGCTGAGTGGTCAGCGCGACGGACTGTCAATCCTAAGGGCCTGGGTTCAATTCCCGGCTGGGTCGGAGATTTTCTCCGCTCAGGGACTGGGTGTTGTGTTGTCCTAATCATCATCATTTCATCCCCATCGACGTGCAAGCCGCCGAAGTGGCGTCAAATCGAAAGACTTGCACCAGGCGAGCGGTCTACCCGACGGTAGGCCCTAGTCACACGACATTTCATTACAGAAATTTCATGGTGTGAAGGTAATGTGTTATCTTGATTTATGATTTGTTAGTTTTTGGCAAATCGAATTACATCCTGAATGTAGGAAATGTACA